>NC_059358.1:36259411-36439411 GCF_019703515.2 Myxocyprinus asiaticus | reverse complement strand
GTAATAAATATTCAACTTCCAAAGTTCGCTTCCAACATATTCAGTTCATTTGAAAATACAATCTAGATTTTTCGACAGGTAAAATTCAGCCTGTTATACCTCGCTTAACAAAATTAGGTTCTTCAAATTCAGTGGTTCAAAATCTGATGGAAATTCAACCTTCCACATCCGGGAACTGCAGGAAAAGCAGCAGAGTACCGATGCACAATCTCAACCTGGTGCTATTCGTTCTCACCAGTAGGTGGTGCAATGCGATCGGGTGTTGACTGCTGAAGACCAAAGGTACAGGTAGATAGTTTGTTTTTCAAAATTGTTCGTGGGTAGAAAATAGATAAATATTTGATTTGGACATGTGGGTGGGCATGAAACACACCTTTCCACTGATTGGCCAACCCGCGTTATCATCAGTTCCTCAATGCCGTGCAACAGAATAATTATCCACCGTTGCTCAACTTTTAATGCAACTACATATTATCTCTCTCTCATTAAGCAACCGAACTAAGGAATGCCTGTGACACAAACCGTACTAGTCAGGGAAGGGTCTATAGACACAAAGCCCTGTCAATAGAGAGGGCTTCGTGCCAACTTTCTTCTGTGTAGGCATGGGTTCTGCAACCTGTGCCAGAGAAATATTAGTTATCTGTTTTAGAAATAGCCTATTGATGTCCCTTGCACCTGCACTCAAAATGACTTTGCCTACTTCTTAGAAACACAGTCTGTTTTATTTAGCTGTCAGCTATCATAATCTCTATCAAAAGGTGTGACCCACTGGACCCCACGGAGCAGATGCATTTACATTGTAGTGAAGCGCAGACCAGTATGTGGAATGCATTGGCTTTTAAAAATGTTGATAAAAAGATTGCAGATACATTTTCCAGGTTCTTACATAACTCAGATGTTTGAAGCACTGATTGGTTGTAGGCATTATATATAATTTAGTAGGGTGACCAGTCCCTAAATTGGAAGATTTTTTTGTGTCTCATTTCATTTATTTGTCCATGACTGGGTTTCCCGAGGCACTATAAACATTAGTATCACTAAAGTAGCAGCCTACTTTATCTCTAAGGCGTATTTCCCAAAAAGCATTGCTATAGTAACATAACACTTTGTAAATCATTAGTGCAACTTAAATGTATCTTTCTCACATTTTTCACAGTTTATCAGAGAATATAGGAACATTTAATAACTTGCACTGATATATTTGGATCACTGGAAAGCCAGAAACAAGGCTTTGGGTGTGCCTAGGGAAAGTGCAAGAACTGAAGCACAATAAAGTGACATTTCTTGTAACTTACAAATGTAGCTATTTTGTAATGCTACATTTCTTTTCTATTTAGCCTTGCATTACATTATAATGAATTTTATTAGCCTAAACAAATTAATGGCACTTTTATCAATGGAGTTGTTAGGCCTGTTAATAAATCAAAATATTAGGCTTAATATTTAGTAATAAAATGTTATTCAATTATTTTAGAACGTTACCTAATTATCTTCCAAAATCCAGAAGACCAATGCACAGGTAAATGAAGGGAAAAAAGTACTACACCAGGTTTTACATTCACTGATTCAAAAACTTCATTTAGGAAAAGCAATAAATATGTGATGCATTTTATGAAATAGAAAAATTACAATACCATGTGCATTCGGTTTCCAGCAAAAGAAACAAACTTTTGGCAACATTAGAGACATTTATTAGGATTCACATTGTGTATGTGAACGCACACAATGTGAATACATGCATTTCTATTATTAATCTCTATAAAGTTGAGTATCAATCTGAAACCCCGTCTTACCACAGTCATCATTATTTCTTTATTTAAATGCAGTGATCGTCATTAACTTTTGGCATCTCAACAAGGTTACTTGTCATTTCCAAGCTTATCAGTATTTCCGCATTATTGTCATGTTGAGAAGACAAACTCCTGGACATATTGGCTAAGGTTTCAGCGCTGGACCGGACAGCTGCCGTAACAAAGCATTTAAGTTCTACTTTATAACAAGCAATCTAAGTGCTGGACTGGTTTGGTAAACAGGCGTTAATCTTTCGTAAAATAATGAGCAACATTAGTTAAGATGATCGTAAAAGCTTAAGTTGCAACGTTATCGGGAAACCCAGCCATTGACATTTTTCTGGTCTCTAATTTTATTTTATCTATTCATTCCAGGGCTAGCCCGTCTTACAGGCAAAACAGGCGGCTGCCTAGGGCCCCGACGTGCCTGTGAGGGCCCCGTGAAGGAGCGAGCACGTGCAGAGTAAATGAACAAGTTATAAGATTAAGAAACATTGAAGACTTTAATTTTGAAATTCTCAGCAGTCCTATGGTTTCTATCGCGCACACACGCTGGAGAGCATACAACACACATGGACCTGATCATTTAATATACATTAATACAATGTATATATGTTATACAAATCACAATGATGGTGAAAACTAAAAACAACATATTAAGTATAAAATGAGCTCTGAATAATCACTAAAAGACAAATAACTGAAAGTTACATCAAATAAAATAACAACAGTGTATTTAAAATTGGCAAAAAGTAAAGTTAAGCAGTACTCACTAATCTGCATAATTTGTTCATAATGCAAATCATTGCTGGGAAATGGAGCGTGGCTTCTTATAACAGTATTATTAGACAGATTGCACACCTTGCTGAATAATGTACATGCCTGACAGAAATGCAGGAAATAAGTTATAAAAAATATTGCTTTGTGGCTATTTGAGTCTTATTTTGTGTGAAGGATAGGAGAAACAGTGCTTGACAAATCATTATGGCTTTTCACAAGAATAATCTGCGGGGGAAGGAATTCAGACACTGTCAATATACAGACGCAAAAAAAAATAAAAAATCACATAGAGTGAACATATGAGAAATTCATCTGGAAAATAACCAAACCATCCTATTTGCAAAGATCTCTGGTCCCTAAGAGGAATGTGTTTATTCTTTACATTTGATTACAAATATATATTTCAAGGTGTTCTGTTTATAGGCCCTATTTAAAATACACTGGCGGTCAAAAGCTTGGAATAATGTACAGATTTTGCTCTTATGGAAAGAAATTGGTGCTTTTATTCACTAAAGTGGCATTCACTGATGTAAAAAACAGCACCATCATTATTTGAAAAAAGTCATTTTTGATAAAATCTAGACAGGCCCCATTTCCAGCAGCCATCACTCCAACACCTTATCCTTGAGTAATCATGCTAAATTGCTAATTTGGTACTAGAAAATCACTTGCTAATATATCAAACACTGCTGAAAGCTATTTGTTTCCTTAAATGAAGCTTAACATTGTCTTTGTGTTTGTTTTTGAGTTGCCACAGTATGTAATAGACTGGCATGTCTTAAGGTCAATATTAGGTCAAAAATGGCAAAAAAAAGAAACAGCTTTCTCTAGAAACTCATCGGTCAATCATTGTTTTGAGGAATGAAGGCTATACAATGCCTGAAATTGCCAAAAAACTGAAGATTTCATGCAAAGGTGTACATTACAATCTTCAAAGACAAAGGACAACTGGCTCTAACAAGGACAGAAAGAGATGTGGCCAGATGTACAACTAAACAAGAGGATAAGTACATCAGAGTCTCTAGTTTGAGAAATAGACGCCTCACATGTCCTCAGCTGACAGCTTCATTGAATTCTACCTGCTCAACACCAGTTTCATGTACAACAGTAAAGAGAAGACTCGGGGGTGCAGGCCTTATGGGAAGAACTGCAAAGAAAAAGCCACTTTTGAAACAGAAAATCAAAAAGAAAAGGTTAGAGTTGGCAAAGAAACACAGACATTGGACAACAGATAACTGGAAAAGAGTGTTATGGATCTTAACCCCATTGAGCTTTTGTGGGATCAGCTGGACTGTAAGGTGCATGAGAAGTGCCCGACAAGACAGCCACATCTATGGCAAGTGCTACAGGAAACGTGGGGTGAAATGTCACCTGAGGATCTGGACAAATTGGCAGCTAGAATGCCAAAGATCTGCAAAGCTGTCATTGCTGAACGTGGAGGATTTATTTGATGAGAACTCTTAAGTAGTTTAGTATTTTATTTTTATTTTTTATTTTTTTATTTAATAGTAATTTTTCACGTTATTAATGTCCTGACTACATTGTGATCAGTTGAATGCCACTTTGGTGAATAAAAGCACCAGTTTCTTTCCATAAGAGTAAAATCTGTACATTATTCCAAACTTTTTATTGTTAATAATACCTAATGCAAACATTGTTATAAAGTGTTACCCAGTAAAAATCATACTTGCAGTTTCCATGACCTCATATTAATTGAGACATTGGTTGATTTGTACTTTTAGAAAAAGTTGATCAAAATAAGGCGATAAAATGGTGACTTGTCACATCGTCTAAAATTCACATATTCCTTTATGCATGCATGTACATTTGAACCTAACATCTTCATGTTGGGACAAAAAAAAAAGCTATTGGAACACGTTATTTGGCGTCTATTGAGCTATACAGTATAGTGCTTCTTTTTTTAGTGCTTTCTGTTTAAAAATCTGCTCATCACGTTTGCAGTGGTTCTATGGATATTTTAAAGTTAGGACAATTTTCACACCGGGGGGCCCCACAAAATTTATTTCACCTAGGGCCCCACAAACCCATGGGCTGGCCCTGAGGGGCCTTACTTGGTTACAATTAGTTAACAATATAGTATATTGTTATATTAAGACTATTTTTCCTTTGTGCTATTTTGCAAATCTTATGATTGGCAATGGTGTTTGAGCCCCACCCTATTAGGTGCTTTTGCCCTATATAAGTGGGCGCTCAAACACCATTTCTTTAGAATTATGTTTAAATTCAATCTTTCAGGATTCAAGAGCTTGTTTATGAAAATTTGAAAGTTTGATAGGTAATTTGCAGCACTTAAAATTACAAGATAATAAGAATTTAAGGTCACCACATTTTTCAAAAATAAGATTAGGGATCCAAAACCAGGGTAAGTCACTATTAGAGATACATTTCTTTATCCAATTAATCTTAAATGTCTGGTTGATAGTCTAAAAAAACCAGTGCATTAAGACCACCCTCCTTATAGGTTTTTACCAGAGTTTTTCTTTGAACATGTTCTGCTTTATTTTTCCAAACAAAATGAAACGGCATAGAGTTTATCGATTTGATAATTTTTTTTATCAAGATATAACGAGAGAGCAGGTTATACTAAATGTGATATGCCCTCAGCTTTAGTCAATAAGACTCTTCCGTAAATTGTTAAATCTCTCTGCAGCCAGCAGTTAAGTATCTTTTTTGTTTTGTCTAGTTTTGGCTGAAAATTCTGGTTAAGATGTTCGGAACCTGATTAACATATGTCAATCCCAAGACACAACGTTTCACCTTAATTTATAAATTTTATAATCTGAATTTAAGAGAGTGATCGGGCGTCAATTATCTAGGTGTTTTAATTCTTTATTAGGTTTGGGTATGAGTGATATGAGACCCTGCTTCATTGATTCTGCCAATTTGCCATTCACAGCACATTCTTTAAGTGCTTCATAGAGAAGGTCTTTAATAGAGTCCCAGAAGACTTTAAAGGACTCAAAAGGTAAGCCATCTGGCCCTGGAGATTTATTGTTTGCCATTCTTTTCACTATATTATAAAGATCATCTTTAGTAAAAGGTTTCTCGCAGAGCTCTCTGTTGTAATCATTAATTTTGGGAATCACAGATTGAATCCTACTAAAGAAAGTTGATGAAGCATGAGGGTCAAACAAAGAGGAATAAAGTTTTTGATAAAACTCAAAAACATGAGAGGATATCAAATAAGGGTCATTAGTTTAATTATTATTAATGTAAATAGATGAAATTTTCTTATTGTTTGTATGTTTCTTTTCTAGGCCAAAAAAATAAGCTGAATTTTTCTCTCCAAACTCGAGCCATTTCGCTCTTGACCTGATAAACGCACCCCTTGCTTTTTCTAGATAAATGTCATCCAGTCTATTTTGCAAAATATAAAGAGACTCCTTGTTATCATCACTAAGAATTGTGTTCTTCAGGATCTCATTCATCTTTTTAATTAAATTTGAAAATTCCTTATTTTTTTCCAGCATTCTCTTTTTTTCCAAATTTAATAGAGAATTTTCTGCATTCATACTTAAATTGCTCCCATTTAGTGATGGCCGAGACACCAGCCAGGGATTTAATGTTCTCTGTGATGTTCTCAATTTCCTGACGATATGAATCAGATAAAAGAAAAGAGCAATTTAACTTCCAGTAGCTGGGGTTTAATTTGTTTCTTTGCCTTGTTCTAACATCAGACAAAATAATGTCAATGGCTGCATGGTCTGTTAAAGGTGAGGGTGAATTTTCTGCAGAAGTCAAATAAGGTATTAAACAGTCAGATATCAGCCACAGATCTATTTGTGATTTTGGAGAAAAATCTGATTTAAACCAGGTGTACATGGAACTACCAGGGTGTAAGTATCTATGAGGATCGAACAAGTTCAAACTCTGACAAAGTTTTCCTATAAGGGGATTAGCACCATCAGAAACCCTTCTTGGTGGATATCTATCAGCAACCGAATCAGGCGCCTCATTAAAATCACCGCCAAGTAAAACAAAGGCAGAAGGATATTTAATTTTTAGATTAATTGTTTTAGAAATTATATCATCAAATAGAGCTACATTTAACGAAGGTCTGTTGAACCCATATATGTTAACTATTATAAAAATACTACTATCTAGTATATGGGTCACTAAAATTATCCATCTCCCTATCCCTGAAGAAAAGTCTCAGTGACTTTTCCTTGAAATCCACTATTAAGTAACACAGCGACCCCTCCTGATGAACTGGACCCATGACAGAACAAAACAGTGTTCCCCCACTGGTTACGCCAGAGCTTTTCATCCTCAACACATGAATGCGTTTCTTGCAGAAAGTATTTGTCCCTTTTCTTGGATTTACAAAACAAAAATAAGGCTTTTCGTTTGTTAATATCACTTAGTCCACGAACATTCAATGAAAAACAATAAAAACTTAACGAGAACATGAGATTAGAACAATACAGGCTACAAAAAGTCTAATTCAAATACACAAACTTAAAACTTAACCCTTCTTAAAGGATATGCAAAACTTTGGGTTCAAACTTCCAACTCAAGCGTAATAAGGCAGATCGACATACCCTATCATGGACCCGTACAAGAAAAATAATACATCTGAAATGGTAGAAATGATAATAACTTATATTAAATATTTGTAAAAAAAAAAGAAAAGAAAAAAAAAAAACACATCAGCAGCAGCATGTTTAGTAAGGTTGTAATACCATACTAAATGTCATGAACGGAAATTCTTTTCCCATTAATAAATGCAACGGATCCATTAAATCCAGCATTCTTTCCTTCCTTCCTTGCCTTTTCCACCAGCGGCCAAAGTCTGTTTCTTGCCTCCTTGTCCTCTTGTGTCAGATCTTCCCGGATACAGATTCTCTTTTGTTTCAAAAAAATTCTCTTTTTGTTGTTGCCATCCTGTACCTGTCCCGCAGGTGTGATATTCTGATGTACCGATCCTGTGCAGGTGTTGTTACACATGGTCTGCCACTGCGAGGACGATCAGCTGTCCTTCCTGTCTCCCTGTAGCGCTGTCTTAGGCGTCTTACAGTACGGACATTGCAATTTATTGCCCTGGTCACATCTGCAGTCCTCATGCTTCCACGCAGTTCCTAAGGCACATTCACGCAGATGAGCAGGGACCCTGGGCATCTTTCTTCTTTATAGTCAGTAGAAAGGTCTCTTTAGTGTCCTACATTTTTATAACTGTGACCTTAATTGCCTACCGTCTGTAAACTGTTAGTGTCTTAAGGACCGTTCCACAGGTGCATGTTCATTAATTGTTTATGGTTCATTGAACAAGCATGGAAAACATTGTTTAAACCCTTTACAATAAAGATCTGTAAAGTTATTTGGATTTTTACAAAATTATCTTTAAAATACAGTGTCCTGAAAGGGACATTTCTTTTCTTGCTGAGTTTATATATATATATATATATATATATAATGTAATATTCTATCCAAGTGACGTAAAACACTCTATAAAAGAGCCGCTTGTGTGCATGCGTCTTTTTAAAGATGTCGTATCGCAGGTGTTCCTGCGAGCGACACATTGCTCCATCAGACAAACACGAGAGCTGCGTTCGCTGCCTGGGCCACACCCACGCCGAAGCAGCTCTCATGGGGGTCAGACTGCCCTCTCTGTAAGGACATGAGTCTCAAGACGCTCCGCTCTAGGGTCGCCCTCGTTCTGAGGGACGATTCCACTTCCCGTGCCCTCTGACTGCTTCCTCTGTGTTAAGTCTCGAGGGACCACATGAGGAAGCATGGTAGAGGTAGAGATGGAAGAACCCGAGGAAGATCTCACGCCGGCACAAGCCACACGAGCCCCTAAATATTCCCACGCAACGTCTTTGCCAGAGCAGTATGCAAATGATGACCTCTGGCCCTCTATGAATGAGCACGGTGTAGGAACAGTAAATGAGCTAGGAATTAAATTAAACTGTCCTTATTCTACATCATTATGTAAGGAAATTTATAATGGAATTAGTCATGTTCGACAACCATTATAAGAAAGATAAATGACAAAGAACTATATTATTTGTCTGAATAAAATTCTCCACCAATAAAATTGTAAAACAACGTCTCGTTGTATCCGCTCACAATTTCTATTGTAAGGAATTAGCTTTAATAAGGGAATTATGATTAATTCACTTATTGGAGTAATGTTATTCTCATGGCTTATTGAAAATAATATCACACATTTAGCTTTGAAGCTAAATCTTTTAAATATTTATCAAAATATACCACAGTCAAATTATCTTTGAATACAGACAAGCTTTATTGCTATTCTAAACATACACTATTCTAACACATACAGCATGAAACAGGTTGGTGAGTAAAGTGACAGAATGTGAAATAAATGATCAATACAGAGAAAATGAACTTTATGGAGTCTGTAGACAATGCCTTAAGAACCATTTATCATTCTTTGAGCCTTAATCGATTTGCAATCGGATAACCCAAAGTATTTAACTAATACACCAGCACTTTGAGCAAAAGTCTGGAGATGTACTTGTGTCTCGTTGCGTTTCCTTGCTTTGCTTTTCCTTGCATGGCTTGGTTCTTTGGCTCTTTGTAGAAAATTTGTTCCGTCGATGTCTTGGACTCTGTAATGATCGCTGATAGTTGTTGTCTCGATGGATGATGAGGTGGGCTTTGAAGCGAGGCCTTCCGCAAGGAAGACTCGCAACTCCCGTTGGGTGTGTGAACCGTAGAGCAGAGAGTGAGAGGCTTCCTCGGGACTTTGGGTCCCGAGTTTTCTTGGACTCTACATGGCATGGAGGCTGCGAATGAGGAGCTGCAGAGGAAGTGAAGAGCAAGAGAGCAGAAGAAGTGAGGAGATCGAGAGTGAAGTGGAGACTGAGAGAGTTCTTCCTTGGTAGGAAACTTTTGAGCTGAAATTGGCCGCACCCCAAAGGTGTCCTGAGCCAATCAGAAGTGGCTTTTCAGAGTCACATGGTCAACTGATCTGTCCTTTTCAAAGTTTATCTACAATCCTTTGTGTGGAGGATTCTTACAAACTTCCCGCTCATACTAGTGAATGTTTAATCATGAACTTTTATATCTTGGATACAACTAAATATATCAAACATTAATGAACATAAACATTCCTGAAATGCAGAAAGGATTTAAACAATAGTAAACATGAGGTGTTTTATCCTGAATAGTTACCATTCTTAGTAAAAATGACATGAATAACACAAGATTAAAGATTATAATTATCGATTTGTCAGTTATAAGTGATTACAAATCACTACACATATTTTAAAGGTACATCAGGCTATAATCATTAATTTGTCAGTTATAAAAGCAATCACAGGTCAAAGTAATTTTCAGAATTATCTAGCAAGGCTAGGTATTGTGTACATTTTGGGTCCAAATGCATTCTGTACATTTTAGAGCGTTAATTCAGTGAAGTACAGTGACTTTGTGTGTAATGTTCATGGATTAAGATGAGATGTCTTCATATTAGGATCGTGCAAACACGAGGGGCTTTAACAAGGAAACCTTTCAAAGAAAGCCTGCTTTAGCTCTGTGTGGAAGTTCAGAAGGTCATGCTTAGTCTGCTCCATGTCACCATCCCATGGGTTGAGAGGCCTCTGACTAATGGCCTCTTTTGTTCATTTTACTGGCCAGATGTGAGCTTCAGCTAGAATTCTTGGTGCCTAGTCGAGCAGAATCTTTTAATTTATGATGTTGAGGAATTCCAGGGTTAAAAGTTTGGATTTTCTAGATTTAAGTCATATTGCAGCAATTCTTTGCTCTTCTGCATCGAATATCCTACATCCCCCCCTTCGATTGCTGAAGTTTGAAGTGGAAGCAAACATCTGCAATTGCTGGAAAACAAGCAGAAGAAGACAAACACAAACAAACAAGTCAACACCTCCATCAAAGCTAAAGTACAGGTGCAGAATAATGAATTAGTAAGTGTTCTAGCATTCAGAGGATTCTTGGGATGTTTTGGTACTATTGGGACTCTTCTATGATTGTTCGTTTTTAGAGTCATATTTAATTATCCTTAGTGGTTCAGAAGCCAGTAAAGGGTAATTTGGATTTGATTGAGGTGAATCGTCGTGAATATGAGAGATCGTTCAATTCAGATAGGTGACTTACTCCCACCTTGTTTCTGTCGCGATTCAGAACCAAGGGTGAAGGAATACCCATTTAAAACCAGAAGGATTGAGTTTCGTTTGACACTCTTCACTCGGGAAGTACCAAAGGCTAAGTCATAAACATGAAGGATTGCGTTCTTTTGGAAATTGATCCACATGGTTCAATTGTGTAGTGTAACACGGTAAGCTCCTTCAGTTTAGTTGTGATGGTTTCTTTGCCCACAATATCATGGCATATCATGGATAAATGTCTTATTCGCATGAGGCTTTCTGTATGCTCTATGAATTCATGGTGGCTCGTGAACGAAAAGAATAAGGAGTCAATCCTGATATAATGCACTTGACTTTCTTGCTGGCTAATTGGATTAGCTTTAGCATTTTGCCTTCCTATCATAATGTGTGAGTAAGTTACATAACCAGTGTTGAGTGGTTAGTATGACATTGTATGAACTTAGTGTAGGGTAGCTAGGGTTTGAGTACCTTTAAGTAATGTTGGGTGTTTTATCTATGATGAAAACAGTTTGATATTTCCCTATAGTGTTTGGTGTGTTAAAGGTGTGTTGTAAGAACAGTTCGAACTATGTCAGACTGTTTCAAGCTCCCCCTTTTTCTGGTCTTGGAACTCTTTTCTGTCGATTTGGTTTCAGTGGACCCATTTGAAGATTGGCGCTTTGTGTTTTGGCTAATCTGGATCCTCTAGGTGACTGTGGGTGCTGATGAAGCCACAGTTCATAGAAGTCTTTCACAGAGTTCTTGATGTCTGTATATAACTCATCATGAGCTGCTGTATGACTGAGTTTCTGTCATATTGAATTAGGATATGGTTGAGGTTGAGGCTAATGGCTGAGTTTTCGGTCCATAAGCCAGTGCTGTGTCGGTCACTGTTGAACCTGGCACCTGTATTCTTGTCATTGGTCATGACAGGAGTAGTATGAAATGTATTTATGGTCGGCATTGGGTGGATTCTGCTTGAAGGATGCTGTGAGTAGCTTCAGCAGTTCTGATGAGTTTTCTGCAGGTGGCTTATCTGGTTCGTGTGCAGGCTTAGTTCTGTGTTCATGTGCAGGCTCAGTTCTGTGTCTGTCTCCACAGTGTTGCAATGGCTTTTGTCGTCGGTTGCCTTTAAGTGTCCATCTGGGTTCCCATGTCATCCTTTCTTTTGGATTGCTGAAGGGGTGTGGTTTGTTCCACAGTTTCTCCCAGTGGTTGGACATGCATATGGGTCTGGCACTAATGTGGGGGTCATGCTCTTGAATGCCATGTTGTTTACTCTGCTCTATGCTTAAGAACCTGGCTTTGCTGTGATGCCACATATCTTCTGATGCCAGCCCTTGGTTTTGAGAGGTAAGGCTTGAGACTGACAATGCCTTGTGGGCCTTTCTCGAGGCAGTTCTCGAGAGGATAAGCAATCTATCTACAGGAGTCTGCTGTTGCGTGTGTGTTTATTTCATTGTTTTACTTTGTTGAAGAGTGGTATTCATTGCTAGACTTGTGCTGTTTGTTTACTGTCTTGAACTCGCGTCGCTTATACGAAGGTTGGTGTGTGTGTGTGTGCTATATTGTTTTGACCTGTTCCAGGTTATTCACTGCTAGATTTAGTGTTGATTGTCCAATGTGTGTGTAAAACTATCGTGGTTTTTAGTGTTTATAAACAGTGCTTCACTTGTTTTAGGGTATTATTTATTGCTAAAGTGCAGCATAATTTATTTGCGGTGTACGGAAGTCGCACTTGTCACCTCGTGCGACCCTTAGTTTCTGTTGACCACGTGACTAGCTTTGTTGTGCTAAGTAGCATTAAGGCGTGTCCTGCTTTTTTCATTGAATGGCTCATTATCATCGCGTATATATTTGACTTGAATGCTGACGCGGAAGCGGCAGCGGAAGTGGTAGCCCTCGTGTAAAGCCCTCCTCATGTGAAGACCTACTTGTGTAAAGACCAGCGAGTCTACCTGTGCGAGTCCACCGAGCATGGACACCGACAAGGCACCACTCAACATAGCACTTAAGTATCTTGTTATTGTATCTCTTATTATTTTCCTTCTATATACTAACATGTCTACTTCACGAATAACACATGCCTTCAAGCATATCCCTGTTATCTGTTACAGACCGTTTACACGATATCGATGCAAGACCAAACGCAACCCACACAACCTACGGCCACTTTGCACTTCAGCACCTGCTCCGCTCTCTTTCTCAGTGGGACTCTGGAACTGCCAGTCAGCTGTGAACAAAGCTGACTTCATTCCAGCCTTTGCCACGCAGTCCACCCTCAGCATCCTGGCACTGACAGAAACATGGATACGTCCAGAGGATACAGCAACACCTGGTGCTCTCTCCAACAACTTCTCCTTCTCTCACACCCCTCGACACACCGGTAGGGGCGGGGCAACAGGTTTGCTCATTCATAACAACTGGACTTTTTCAACACACTCTTCACTATGTAACAATACTAGTTTTGAATTCCATGCTATTACTACAATGCAACCCATAAAAATACATGTTGTTGTCATCTATCGCCCTCCAGGTCAGCTGACAAACTTTCTTGAGGAGTTGGATGTCCTGCTGTCCTCCTTGCCGGAGGATGGTAGGCCACTTGTGGTTCTTGGTGATTTCAACATACACCAAGACAAGCCCCAGGCCACTGAATTGAATACTCTCCTGGCCTCATTTGACTTGGAAAAACTACACACCACAGCAACTCACAGATCGGGCAACCAGCTGGACCTCATCTTTACACGTAACTGTACCAACTCAAATATTCTTGTTATTCCTTTACATGTCTCTGATCACTACTTTGTTCAATTCAACATGACCCTCCCATCTACATTAAAACAGACTCCACCATTGGTTTCCTTTCGCCGTAACCTCCGTTCCCTCTCACCCTCTCGCCTTTCCACTGCTGTCTCTACATCTCTTCCTACACAAAATGTATTTACCACGCTTAATGTAAACACTGCCACAGACACACTAAGCTCTACTTTAACAACCTGTCTAGACAACATCTGTCCTATCTCTTCTAGGCCAGCACATGCTACACCACCCAGCCCCTGGTTGTCTGACGTCCTTCATGAACATCAGACCGACCTCAGGGCAGCTGAGAGGAGATGGCGGAAATCTAAAGATCCAGCAGATCTAGGTAAATATCAGTCTTTGCTTGCAACTTTTTCAGATAATGTTAAATCTGCAAAAACCTTCTATTACCAGAACAAGATCAACAGCACCACAGACACTCGCAGCTTGTTTAGAACATTCAACACACTTCTCTGCCCTCCCCCTCCACCGCCTGACACATCACTGACAGCAGATGTCTTCACCTTATTTTTTACTAATAAGGTTACAACCATCAGCAATACATTCTCAGCACCACACCTTGTCAAACACCTGTCTCCTGTATGCAACTCTTCTGTCTCTATGTTCTCTCCTCTGACTGACACTGAGGTCTCTAAACTCCTCCTCTCCAACCACCCCACCACCTGTTCCCTTGACCCCATTCCTTCTCACCTTCTCCAGGCCATCCCTCCATCCATCCTACCTGCACTCACACACATAATTAACACATCTCTACTTACAGGCACTTTTCCCACTACATTTAAGCAGGCTCAAGTAACCCCGCTGCTGAAGAAACCCGCACTTAATCCCACATAAATAGAACACTACAGACCAGTCTCTCTCATCCCATTCATGGCAAAAACACTTGAAAGGGCAGTTTTCAATCAAATCTCTGCCTATCTCTCACAGAACAAGCTGCTGGATGACAATCAGTCAGGCTTTAAAAGTGGATACTCCACCGAGACTGCCCTGCTGTCTGTCACCGAGTCACTGAGACGGGCGAAAGCTGAATCAAGATCATCAGTCCTGGTTCTGCTGGACCTTTCTGCAGCCTTTGACACAGTCAACCATCAGATCTTACTCTCTACCCTCTCCTCGCTGGGCATCACAGGAACTGTGCTTGACTGGTTTAATTCCTATCTCTCAGGTAGGACCTTCAACGTAGCCTGGAGAGGTGAGGTATCCAAGCCACATCAGCTACTTACTGGGGTACCTCAGGGATCAGTGCTTGGGCCACTTCTCTTCTCTATATACACAACATCACTGGGACCCATCATTCAGGCACATGGTTTCTCTTACCACTGCTACACTGATGACACGCAACTCTACTTGTCTTTCCAGCCCAATGACACCACAGTGACTGCTCGAATTTCTGCCTACCTGGTGGACATCTCGGCCTGGATGAAGAAGCACCACCTGCAACTCAACCCAGCCAAGACTGAACTCCTTGTCTTTCCAGCCAACCCTGCTGGTGAACACAACATCACCGCGCAGCTGGGTGCAACTACAGTAACGCCTTCCAAATCGGTCAGAAATCTAGGGGTAACCATCGACAACAGACTAAATTTCACAGACCATATCTCAAAGAATGCAAGATCATGTAGATTTACACTCTACAATATCAGGAAGATAAGACCCTTCCTCTCTGAACATGCTACACAACTGCTTGTCCAGTCACTTGTCATAACTAGACTGGACTACTGTAACGCTCTCATTGCAGGCCTCCCTGCATGTGCAACTAGACCCCTCCAAATGATCCAGAATGCAGCAGCACATCTGGTCTTTAATGAACCAAAGAGAGCACATGTTACACCACTCCTTGTCTCTCTCCACTGGCTACTGGTTGATGCACCTATCAAATTCAAGGCTCTGATGCTGGCATATAGAACAGTCACTGGGTCTGCTCCAGCATACCTAAAATCATTTATGCAGAGCTACGTGCCCACTAGAAGCCTGCGGTCGGCTAAGGAACGTCGCCTTGTTGTACCAACACAAAGAGGCACCAAAACACTTTCCCAGACTTTCAGCTTCATCATACCACGTTGGTGGAACGACCTTCCCAACTCCATCCGTGAAGCTGACTCACTCTCTGTCTTCAAAAAATGACTAAAAACACATCTTTTCCATGAGCACTTAACCAGTCATTAAAAAAAAAAAAATTCTGTTGCACTTTATTCTGTTTTGAATACTATTATGATGCTAGTGATACTTTGTAATACAGCACTTTTCATACCACTGTCTCCTAAGATGATTTGCTTATGTTTTCCTCTCTTGTAAGTCGCTTTGGATAAAAGCATCTGCCAAATGAATAAATGTAAATGTAAAATGTAAATTCTTTGTTTAACATAAGCCTTGTGTGCTAAGTCACGCAGTTGAGTTGTCATCGTGCGAGGACAGGCTGTGACTCCTAGATGATAGCTCACTGTGGGATGCAGGTATCGGAGGAAAATGGTTTTGAAGTTGAATTCTTCTTCCATCTCAGGTTCTTTCCAAGATTGGAAGTAGTCTTGCCATAGTCTACGATAGTAGGCTTGTATGGTTTCTTTCTGTCCCTGTTTGGTGTTCAGGGCGGTAAACAGTTCTTGCTCAGACTCTGGGTCAGAAAATTCTTTAATCAGGGCCTCTCTCAGACATTGGTAAACTTTGTGTGGTTTGACTATCTGTCAAGAAAACTTTGTACCTCATGACTGGATGTTATCCATAGTATGGATAAAGTGTCTCTGTTAGTCATCTGAGGCCTCATATTCAGGTGGAAGTCTATATCACACAGGTAAGCATGGATCATGTGACCCTCAGCATGATTTGATTTTGAACTTGTCAATGTTCCTTGCCAGCTTGTCGAGGTCTTTAAAATCCATTCCAAGTTCTGCTTCAGGGTTCGTTGGGATGTTTACCGTTTCACTGCGGTTGGAGAGGGGTTCTTGGAAGAGGGCCACTGAGGTTTTGTGCTGCGGGCCCTCGTGCCTATCATCATGTGGAAGCTTTTGGTTGTAGAATGCTGCTTTGTTGACCAGGGGTGCTGCTATGGGATGCCTGTCCATCTTAAACTGTCGCCTTAACTCGTAAGAGTGTTTCAGTTCATCTCTGGCCATGTCAAGCTCATCTTTGGTGAGGTCAAGTTGTTGGGTCAGGGTTTCAATTTCAGTTCTGGACATTTCCAGATGGCCTTCCAAGGCCTTGTTTCGATAGTTCGTCTTTTTCAAATCAAATATGGCCTTTCCCAGTTGCGCTTTGGTTTGCTGGAGTTTCTTTTCCAGGTCCTCTTGGGTGGCTTTAGCCTGCTGCTCTCTGTGCTTGGCAGCTGTCAGGGCTTCCTGGGGCCATTTGATTTCTCTTGTTGATGCTTGTTCCAGTTGTTTGGACACCTTGCGTTGATCTTGGGATTCAGATTCTAGCTGGTCTATGCAGCACATGGCATGCGTTAGCACCTTTTGGGTCTTTGTGGACTGCAGCTTTAGGTCCTTTACTTCCTGTGTCAGATGGGTGGCGTTCTTGTCGCTCGGTTTCATCTGGCCTATGAGGTTGTGGACCAGGTAGTTGGTGAATTTTTCCAGCATGTCACTCAGTATCGCCTTCAAGTCTTTCCAGTGGGCCATGGGGTCGGTCTTCAGCCACATGTTGGCACATTGTAGTGGAAGACTAGGGAGAAAGAACTGACTCAGATCTGCACAAGGTTAAGGGCCTAGGTGTAGTGTTACAGCTAGACGTTGGCTTCAATGTGTGGGGACACAAATGAAGGGTAGTAACAGCTAAGTGTTGTTTTCAGTGAATGTGAGCAACTAGTGAAGTAATTAAATGTTTTTTTTCTTTTTTTCAATCTGGCAGGATTGACACCATACACCTGTTTATGCGGTACAGTTGAACTGCTTACCACAGATGCCTCAAAGGCACACTCGGGTGGCGGTGGCGGTGATGGTTACCTGGTGCTTCTCTCTGCAGTTTATTTTCAGACGTGGCTGCATTTGGATGCCGGAATTTAGATTGCATTGATAAACACAAAGAAAGTAGTTGCATGAGGTTAAAACTAGGGAGAACACAAAATTTGGTTAATGATTTGACATTTCAAGATGACTCTTATTGATGACAAATATTTTAACCAGAATTATCTGTGGTTCCATAGGCTTTGTTTCTAGACTGTAAACAGTAGGGAGAGAAAAGTTAAATGAAAGACAGAGAATTAAAAATGAAATGGAAAATAAACAAAGACTAAATGAACAAAATCTACCAATAAATATTCTGTTGTTATGCTTAATAGCAATAACAGGGATTCTGATTGAGGTTCGGTACTCAGTTGATCATGATTGTGTAACAGAAAGTTTTTATTGGAGGGATTTTATCAATATAATATTCCACAATGGAGAAGTCTTATTCTGTGTGGCCAGGAGATTGAGTCAATGATGTCCAGTGGGGGCAGTGATATACAAGTTACTCCGCATCATTGCGCGGGCGGTCGAGGAGCTCAGCCTTGAGTGGTTGTCTCCTGTCGAGCCGGAAAATTCTCATCTGAATGAATGATTCCTGCACACCACATTAGAGTGCAGCCCATTCTGCGCTCCGAGGTAGTAAAAAAGTACTGTGCACAGAGAGGATGTCACAACCATTATTTTCTCATCAAAATGCATAAAGATGGTGGCCTCCGGCTTATCTGTATCTGTGACATTTGAATTGAGCCCTCTTTGTGTTCTGTTCATAATGATCACATACAAACAATTCTCTCTTATGTTTGCAAGCTCATAAACCATACCTTAGTGTACTTATTAACATTGGCTCAGGCCATTCTGTGCACAACTGCTTCCCAATGGTGAGCGGCGTGCTATCACAGTTAGTATCAAATATAAACGCCCGCTATCCCATTATGTGAACACATGGCGGGCACTCACAGGCATGACAGTTTGAGTGGTAAAAATTATCGAAACTGGGTATTCGATCCAATTTGCACGCAGACCGCCTCACTTCAACAGCGTTTTGTCCTCGACGGTTCCGTCATGGGACGTGCCTGTATTACGTGCAGAAATTCACAATCTCACAAAAGATGCAATAGAGATTGTTCTGAGCTGCAACAACCGCAAAGGCATTTACAGCTGCTACCTTTTCTTTCCAAAGTAAGGCGACGGGCTTCAGACGATTTTAGATCTGAGACACTTGAACAGTGCGCTTGCAAAATGTCCATTCAGTATGTTAACTCAGAAACAGATCTTATCGCACATCTGCCCACAGGATTGGTTTGCGTCAATAGATCTAAAGGACGCGTACTTTCATATCCAAATTGTACCGCATCACAGACTGTTCTTTAGATTAGCTTTCGAAGGGATGACATATAAATTCAAAGTCCTTCGCTTCGGATTGTCTTTGGCCCTGCGTACATTCACAAAATGTGTCGATGCGGCGCTCGCCCCTTTGAAGATAAATGCCGTGAGCATTCTGAATTACCTCGACAATTGGCTATTACTGGCCCAATCAGAGGCTCTGCTATGTGAGCACAGGGACTTGATACTTCACCATTTGGACAGCCTGGGTCTCAATGTCAACTGGTGAAAAGCACACTTTCTTCCAGCCAACAAATCTCCTTTTCAGGGGTTCGACTCGACACCATGAGCATGCGTGCATACCTCACAAGGACCACGTTCAGCTCCACACCTTTGTCAGCAGGGAGTGATGCTGGGTCAAGTTTTCAGATGAAAAGGGGTGACCACGGATGCATCCAACACTTGTTGGGGTGTGCTGTGCGATGGATGCCCGGTTTTTGTCACTTGGACAGGTGCGAAACGGGCGTGGCACATCACCTGCTTGGAAATGTTAGCCGTCTTCTTAGCATTGAAAGCTTACCATTCCAACATATTGAATCATCACGGTCTGATCTGGTCAGACAATATGTCAGTAGTAGCGTACATAAATCGCCAGGGCGGCACTCGATCCCTGCCAATGCTGAGCCTGGCGCAACGCCTCGCGTGGTGCCCACGCCATCTCCTCTCCCTGCGAGCGACATATGTTCGGGGCCGTCTGAACTGCAGAGTGGACATGCTGTCGCGCCAGGGACCGATGGCAGGGGAATGGAGACTTCATTCTCGGATGGTTCTGAGGATTGGGAAATGTTTGGCAAATCAAAAGTCGACCTATTTGCCTCCGCAGAGAAAGCCCACTGCCCTCTATGGTACTCCATGTCCCAAGCCCTGCTGGGAGTGGACGCATTGTCCCACAAGTGACCAACGAAATGCAAATATGCGTTTTCCCCGGTACGTCTCCTCCACTCTGTCATCAGCAAAGTCAGAGAGGACAAGGAAATGGTTCTGTTGGTTGCGCCAAAATGGCCCAACCAGCCATGGTTTCCAGAAATGGAGATATAAGGCGGCCCTCCATGAGAAATACCGCTGAGGAGGGATCTGCTCTCTCAAGCGCAGGGCACGATTTGGCATCCCCAGCCGGAGCTGTGGAAACTACACGTATGGCCCCTGAACGGAATCCAGCGAATGAGCTTGAATTGACCCAGTCTGTAATGAACACCATTTTGCAGGCTAGAGCGCCATCTGCAAGACACCTCTATGCACTAAAATGGCGTGTGTTTGCGGATTGGTAATCTTTAGGGAGCAAAGACCCAGTGAATTCCTCCATACTGGAGATCCATACATTCCTTCAAGAGCGGTTGGATGCAGGTCTTACTCCATCAACGCTTAAGTTCTATTTAGCAACCACCTCAGCATTTCATGCCCCAGAGGCTGGCTCCTCTATAGGCAGACATGAGTGAGGTGCTTGAACCCCCCTCACCCTGCTACGGTTCCAAGAATGATAGAAAGGAGTGGCTGAAGTTTATTGATCATGTCAATGTGGGTTTAAGAAAAAGGTTTAAAAAACATAGTGAGAAGAGCAACTAAAAACAATGGTGTTGTATATGTTAGTGGATACTGTGTCATTTGTCTCGTATTAGCCAGGATGCCCATTATCCCATGTTGAAGCAGCGAACAGTTGAGGGTGATTCCCCTCCCTCGGTCTACCAGCGAAATGATCAGGGGTGTGACTCCCCACCTGGCATACATCCCGTATTTCCCATGTGAACCCCTGGCTGACTGTCCATTACAGCTGGATAAAGATTTATTAATGCTTCACATTTGCAGTTTGTGTTGTCTGGACTATTTTTACTGTTCTCATATAATTATTGTATCACCAAATCATGAATGCCTAATAATATAAGTATTGGGGAGCAACAGTGTGCCGACATAGTTCAGTTTTCTATTGTTATTTCAGTTGGAACAAATGTAGTCATTTGATTGCATGCACCACATAAATAATCTGTCCAGAGACAGAAATATACTGGATCACTGCTACACAACATTAAAGGTTGCATATCGCTCTGTCCCTAGAGCAGCTTTGGGACTCTCTGATCACTGTCTGGTTCATCTTTTTCTGACCTACAGGCAGAAACTGAAATCAGTTAAACCTGTAGTAAAGACTGTAGCAAGATGGACCAATTAAGCAGGGCTGAAACTACAAGACTGCTTTGACTGCACTGATTGTGTTTTTTATGCTGCAGACACCAATCTGGAAGAACTCACAGATACTGTAACATCATATATCAGTTTCTGTGAGGATATGTGCATTCCTACTAGGACTGATTTAATGTTCAACAATGACAAACCATGGTTTACAACAAAACTCAGGCAGCTTCGTCAGGCCAAAGAGAATGCTTACAGAAGTGGGGATAAAATCTTGTACAATCAGGCCAGAAACACACTGATAAAAGAGATTAGAGTGGCTAAAAGAAGCTAACAAGTTTTCAGCTAATGACCCTGCATCACTGTAGGGAATCAACAACTGGCTGACGACCTGAATGTGATTTACTGTAGATTTGAAAAGCCCAGTCTCACACCCCACATCCACTCTGACCTTCCTTCACACAAACATCAACACCTCCTGCAACCACCCTCCTCCTCCCTCCTGCTACTCAACCTGCACTTAAGATCTGTGAAGAGGATGTATGCTGGTTCTTCCGGAAACAAAAGACAAGGAAAGCACAGGGCCCAGACAGTGTTTCACCCACTTGTCTAATATCCTGTGCTGACCAGCTGTCCCCCATCTTCACACAGATCTTCAATAGATCACTGGAGCAGTGTGAAGTTCCCTGCTGCTTCAAACCATCCACCATCATCCCTGTCCCAAAGGAACCAAAATCACACAACTTAATTACTACTGACCTGTCGCTCTGACGTCTGTGGTCATGAAGAGACTGGTGTTGGCCCACCTGAAGGGCATCACTGGGCCCTTTCTGGATCCCCTTCAATTTGCTTATCGAGCAAACAGGTCTGTGGATGATGCAGTCAACATGGGATTGCATCATATCCTGCAACATCTTGACAGACCAGGGACATATGCAAGGATCCTTTTTATGGACTTCAGTTCGGCTTTCTACACCATCATCCCAGCTATTCTCCAGACTAAATTAAACCAACTCTCTATTCCCAACTCTATCTATCAGTGGATCACCAGCTTTCTGACGGACAGGCAGCAGCTAGTGAGACTGCGGAAATTCACTTCCAGCACATGTACAATCAGCACTGGTGCCCCCCAGGGATGTGTGCTCTTCTCCCTGTACTCCAATGACTGCACTGCCAAGGACCCCTCTGTCAAGCTCATGAAGGTTGCAGACGACACTACTGTCATTAGCCTCATTCAGGATGATAATGAGTCTGCATACAAATGGGAGTTTGAACAGCTGGCTGTCTGGTGCAGTCAAAACAACCTGGAGCTGAACACGCTCAAAACAGTGGAGATGATCACCCCAACACTGACCCTGCTCACCATTCTGAACAGCACTGTGGCAGCAGTGGAATCATTCAGGTTCCTGGGCTCTACCATCTCACAGGACCTGAAATGGGAAACCCACATTGACTTTGAAAAAGGCCCAGCAGAGGCTGTACTTCCTTCGTCAGTTGAGGAAGTTCAACCTGCCACAGGCGCTGCTGATACAGTTCTACTTAGCAGTCATTGAGTCTGTCTTCTGCACTTCAGTAACTATCTGGTTTGGTTCAACTATGGAATCGGACATCAGAAGACTACAAAGACAGTTCGGAGTGCTGAGAGGATTATTGGTTGCCCCCTGTCCTCCCTTCAAGAAATGTATACTTCCAGAGTGAGGACAAAGGCTGGAAATATAACTCTAATCACCAGAACCAGCTTTTTCCCTCAGGCTATCCATCTCATGAACAGTTAAAACTGCCCCATTGAGCAATAATTATGTGCAATACACAGCTTAGTCTATTTAAACATTTTAGGCACGTGTGTAAAATGTTGCATAGTGAGGATGTCTTCAAAAATAATGCCATAAATAGTTTTCATTTATCAATTAACATCATACAAAGTCCAGTAAACACAAAAAAAGCTAAATCAATATTTGGTGTGACCACCTTTGCCTTCAAAACAGTACCAATTCTCCTAGGTACACCTGGAAACAGTTTTTCTTGGTTGTTGGCAGATAGGATATTCCAGGCTTCTTAGAGAACTCACCACAGTTCTTCTCTCTATTTAGGCTGTCTCAATTGCGTCTGTCTCTTCATGTTATCCCAGACTGACTCGATGTTCAGTGGGGGGCTCAGTTGCATGGCATCTGTTGCAGGGCTCCCTGTTCTTCTATTCTTTTCATCTTTTCTATTTGCAAATGGAATGATTGGGAATCTAAATTCATATTTCCTATTGACACACTAAAGCTGAAGATATAAATAACCATCTTAAGAGAAATGTTTTTGTGAAACATTGTATATGTCTAAGATTTTTCACAGTACTGTATATATATATACACACACACACACACACACACACACAGTCAGAAGTTTACATACACCTTAGCCAAATACATTTAAACTCATTTTTTCACAATTCCTGACATTTAATTATAGAAAACATTCCCTGTTTTAGGTCAGTTACGATCACTACTTTATTTAAGAATGTGAAATGTCAGAATAATAGTAGAGAGAATGATTTATTCCATATTTTATTTCTTTCATCACATTCCCAGTGGGTCAGAAGTTTACATACACTTTGTTAGTATTTGCTAGCATTGCCTTTAAATTGTTTAACTTGGGTCAAACATTTTGGGTAGCCTTTCACAAGCTTCTCACGATAAGTTGCTGGAATTTTGGCCCATTCCTCCTGACAGAACTGGTGTAACTGTGTCAGGTTTGTAGGCCTCCTTGCTCGCACATGCTTTTTCAGTTCTGCCCACAAATTTTCTATCGGATTGAGGTCAGGGCTTTGTAATGGCCACTCCAATACTCAAGGTATTTTTTTGTACTTTGTTGTCCTTAAGCCATTTTGCCACCACTTTGGAGATATGCTTGGGGTCATTTTCCATTTGGAAGACCCATTTATGACCGAGCTTTAACTTCCTGGCTGATGTCTTGTGATTTTGCTTCAATATATCCACATAATTTTTCTTTCTCATGATGCCATCTGTTTTGTGAAGTGCACCAGTCCCTCCTGCAGCAAACCACCCCACAACATGATGCTGCCACCCCCGTGCTTCACGGTTGGGATGGTGTTCTCCGGCTTGCAAGCCTCACCCTTTTTTCTCCAAGCATAATTATGGTCATTATGGCCAAACAGTTAAATTTTTGTTTCATTAGACCAGAGAACATTTCTCCAAAAAGTAAGATCTTTGTCCCCATGTGCACTTGCAAACTGTAGTCTGGCTTTTTTATGGTGATTTTGGAGCAGTGGTTTCTTCCTTGCTGAGCAGCCTTTCAGGTTATGTCGATATAGGACTCGTTTTACTGTGGATATAGATACTTGACTACCTGTTTCCTCCATCTTCACAAGGTCCTTTGCTGTTGTTCTGGGATTGATTTGCACTTTTTGCACCAAACTGCATTCATCTCTAGGAGACAGAATATGTCTCCTTCCTGAGCTGTATGATGGCTGCGTGGTCTAATGGTGTTTATACTTGCATACTATAAAGATGAACCAGACTTGTGGTGGTCCACAATTTTTTTCTGGGGTCTTGGCTTATTTCTTTTGATTTTCCCATGATGTCAAGCAAAGAGGCAATGAGTTTGAAGGTAGGCCTTAAAATACATCCACAGGTACACCTCCAATTCAGTACACCTCCTATCAGAAGCTAATTGTCCAAAGCCTTGACACCATTTTCTGGAATTTTCCAAGCTACTTAAAGGCAAAGTTAACTTCAGCCTAAGTGTATGTAAACTTCTGACTTCGACTGTATATAGTGTCTTATTGTGTATTTCTATATATACTTATTTGCTTTTTATTTTTATTCTATTTTTTATGTCTGTATGTCTTGTTGTTGTATTGTCTGTGCACTGGAAGCTTCTGTCACAAAGAAAAATTCCTTGTATGTGTAAGCATATTTGGCAATAAAGCTCATTCTGATTCTGATCAATTGAGACATATAGCCATCACTGATTGCCTGGACTGAGTGCTTTCAGGGGATCTTGTAAATCACTTGCATGTTTTCTTTATTTTATTCTTGGGGGAAAAACTGTTCTATGAGTGTTTGCGGGGCTGTTTGTGCTTCAAAGATGTTAGCTAGTCATAACACAGTGGGCGTGTAGATTTAAGTCTTTAAGGAGACCGCACAGAAAACCGTTTCAGACAGAGGGCCAGAAACAGGGTTGAAAAAGGTCAATTAATACTACATTGACTGATTTTTGTGCAAAAACATTTACTAACATTATAAGTGGACCTCTAGGAAGATGAAGTAAAAAGAAAATGCATGACATGACCCCTTAAGAGTTTCTATCACTCAAAGGAAAATTGCAGTTTAGAGGTTTGAGAAGTTTGTGACTTTGCCCATTTGTTGAAAACAGGGTCTGCCGAAAATTGTAGTGTGAAATGCTCTTAAAGGAATAGTTCACCCATACAGTTGATTGTCAAGCTTTTTTAAAGTGTCCTTTCTCCTTTTCAGGTTCAAATCTTTGGTAGCTTCAGTACAGGACTTTATCTTCCTACCAGGTATTGTACCTGTTTGTCCACATGGACCTGAAATTATAAATGTAAATTTTTTGTTGTTAATGTGGTTGTTTATTTGTGTATTGTTGTAGCGGTATCGACCTAGTGGTGTTTAGAAAATGGGAACAGCCACCTTTGCAGCAGCTGGACTATGCTCTCAGGCAGAAGAACATGGCTAAGCCCTTCTCCATAAAACTACTTGACAAAGCTATGGTTAGTCATTATCATCATTGGGTTATTTTGTAAACACTTCTAGGCCATAGTCTCTGCCTTATTATAGAAGCTTCCTGCTGCTTTTTGATGCTGAATAAGTAATAAGATGAAGTAGTGCACATTACACACAATTTACTCCTTAGTTCTTCAGAGCTCTTTCAAAACACAGTCATAAGGGAAAATGGTGTGCAGCATTGGGATTAATGGACATTCAAATTCTGTTGAATAATTTTCATAATTGCACAGAATTTTTTTTTTTTTTTGGGGGGGGGGATTTTTCCCCTTTTTCTCCCAATTTGGAATGCCCAATTCCCAATGCGCCTCAGTCCGGGTGGCGGAGGACGAATCCCAGTTGCCTCCGCGTCTGAGACAGTCAACCCGCGCATCTTATCACGTGGCTTGTTGAGCGCGTTGCCACGGAGACATAGCGCGTGTGGAACAAACCACATTATAGCGACCACGAGGAGGTTACCCCATGTGACTCTACCCTCCCTAGCAACCGGGCCAATTCGGTTGCTTAGGAGACCTGGCTGGAGTCACTCAGCACGCCCTGGGATTCGAACTAGCGAACTAGCGAACTCCAGGGGTGGTAGCCAGCGTATTTTACCACTGAGCTACCCAGGCCCCCCTCATAATTGCAAAGAATTGAATGTCTGCAGGAAAGAACAGTAGACTGAATAAATTGAACTGTTCATTGTGATTTGAGAAAATAACAATGGTAATAATACTCTGCTTACAGATTAATTAATATAGTAATCAGGTCCTTTTTTGTACAGGTACCAATAATTAAACTGACTGACACAGATACAGATGTGAAAGTAGACATCAGCTTTAATGTTGAAACTGGTGTCAAAGCAGCTCGGTTTATAAAGGATCATCTTAAGGTGAAATTGTTTCTTTAATTCATTTGAACAGCTCGTTGAGCCTTATTGAGGTCTTGATGTGGTGAAGTAGAACTGGGAACCTGTAGTTAATATTCTGTAGTATCTAGTCTTCTAGAAAGATCTTATACAATTGAATATAACCATATCACATACACTGATACTTATCATATTGTAACATGGCAGGTGAGGATGGAGGATCTAAGTGCAGCTTTTAATTGAAACAAAAGATGAACAAAGTAACTCAGAATAAAAATGAAAACAAAACACAGGGAACACAGACGCTCCAAAAAAAAAAAAACAAACAAAAAAAAACAAATTGTCCATGGGGTGTGGGGGAAAACAGATAGTTCAGGGGGACACAAGGGGTAAACAGGCAGTTCAAGGGGGCACAAGGGGTAAGGGTAGCAGAGGAACAAGGCAAAGTTAGGGAGGCTTGGAACCAAAGCGGAGCTGGAGGGATGGAGAGCCAGGACGACGCTGCAGGCTCGGAGGACCAAGCTGGAACCAGAGGTTCAGAGGGCTGAGGTAGAGCTGGGGGCTCGGAAGACCAAGGCAGAGCCGGTGGGAATGAGGACCAAGGAGACCAGAACAGATCAGGCGGACGGCCAGGAGACCAAGGAGACCAGGGCAGATCAGGCGGACGGCCAGGAGACCAAAGAGACCAGAGCAGATCAGGCGGACGGCCAGGAGACCAAGGAGATGACCTCAAGGTGGGGACAGGGTCAGGAGGCCTGGGAGGTGCAGTAGGAGTCTCTGGGGGAGCGGGTGGAGCCGTGAAAGACTCTGGGGGTGGAGCCGTGGCAGGCTCAAGGTGCGAAGCCGTTGCAGGCTCGAGACAAAGAGTCCTGGAAGAATGGGAAACGACCTCCGTGGTCGCAGGCATGGGAGGAGACTCGGGAACGACCTCCATGGTCGCGGGCATGGGAGGAGACTCGGGAATGACCTCCGTGGTCGCGGACATGGGAGGAGACTCGGGAACAACCTCCATGGTCGCGGGCATGGAAGGAGACTTGGGAATGACCTCCGTGGTCGCGGACATGGGAGGGAGACTCGGGAACGACCTCTGTGGTCGCGGGCATGGGAGGAGACTTGGAAACAGAAATTTTCTCTTCCTCCTCCTCTGGATGGCTGAAGTTGGCAATGCTGACTCTGAGACGGACGAGGCTGGCAACTCGTTGGCCGTGGCAGGCATGGGCGTTGACAATTTTTGAGGTAGGGTCTTCATGGACCTACGCACCAACATCAGTGGCAAATCATATAGCTTCGAGACCGAAGGCATATATATTTGGATATATCCATATATTTGGATATATTTTTATATCCTTTTCCATCTTTATAATGTTCCATTACCCTGTTACACAGGTCTTTTGACAGTTCTTTTCTGCTCCCCATGGCTCAGTATCTAGCCTGCACAGTGCATCCACGTGAGAGCTAACAACTCATTGACTATTTATACACAGACACTAATTGCAATTTAAAAAGCTACAGGTGTGGGAAATTAACCTTTAATTGCCATTTAAACCTGTGTGTGTCACCTTACACACCTTACACCTTATGCGTCTGTAACAAGGCCAAACATTCAAGGGAATGTAAACTTTTGATCAGGGCCATTTTGGTGATTTCTGTTACCATTATGATTTAAAAAGGAGCCAAACAACTATGTGATAATACATGGCTTCATATGATCACTATCCTTAAATAAAAGACAGTTTTTTTGCATGATCATATTCTCAAAATCAATGCCAAAATTTCACAATTTCTGCCAGGGTATGCAAACTTTTGAGCACAACTCTATGTCATCTATGAGTTTTCTTAAAATGCATGATGGATCCAATATACACAGGAAAATATCACGTTAAGTTTTCAAGGTTTTTTGCAGCTTCATCCCAGAATAGACAACATAGCCTCCAATATTAACATGGGCATCCTGCTCATAGAGTTTTTCGAGATTTGTGGGTGGCATTTTAATTATCTGAAAACGGGCATCCGTGTGAAGGACGGAGGGGCATACCTGGCTAAAGAGGAGATCATGAAGGCAATGGAGAATGGATACAGACCTTCAGTGCTGTGTATTGAGGATCCAAACTTGCCTGGTATGGGACACACCACCACAGGCCACCCGAATTCTCACTCCATTTCTTTCACCACTGTCTCTCACCTTCCTCCCTACTTGTACTTCTCTGAGCAATTTGAAACTTTGTATTGCAGCACTTCTCATGTTATTGCCTCCTTATTACAAATCACTTTTGCTGTATTCCTCATTAGTAAGTCGCATTGCATAAATGCATCTGTTAAATGAATAAATGTAAATGCAATCCGAGTCATGCCCTTAAATCACACCATATATTGGTTGAGCCAGTATTGCAAATACTGTATGTTTGAATGCTCAGGATGCTCAAACAGACAGAACAATGTTTTGATAGCACCACAGTGTTACATTTTAAGGGGATATCAAACTACAAATGGCTTGCTTATAGTTGTCTCGGCATATTATGCTGGAGGAGAAAGGGAAGAAAGTATTTTAACTTGGGCTGTTGATTTAACACGTTAGTTCAGTGCGATTAATTATTAAAAAAATGAATTGATAAAATTAAACAGTAAATCATGTCCACACTTCAAAGGGAGAACAGTCATTATGGCCATACTTTTAAGATAATTCCAAACAGAATTTCTAATAAAAACGACTTTAAAGTGAGTTCCAAATGACCGTTATTTTTTACCCTACTCTTTTCAGCACTCCAAAGCTCTCACAGTGGATGGTAAAATCTTTGAAGGTAAAATCTTCGAATGGAATAGGGCTTAGGGATGACCACTTCTGAAGGGAATGCATGCACAGAGAACAAACCAAACTCGGGCTTGCTTGATACTGGCGACAGCGCAACATGTTTTTCTTAAGTTTCAAACTACACTTAACTTGACACAGTGACATAAAAACACTGTGTTTATGACACGACACAACCAAAGACGCTCAAAGCATCCGTAGAAAAGCCCTTATAATAAATCCATCTTGGACAGACTGACGAATTCAATTGCAAAATGGACTGCTGTGTGTATATACATTTTATATATATATATATATATATTATAGCAAATATTTATCCGATTAATTCAAATCAATTTGATTAATTGTAATTGATTCAGTTAAAATGTTGAATTGATTGACCCCTAATTTTAACAAAACAAATTGCACACATCACTTTTAAATCACACTGGAAAAGGCATAGGATTGTTCTAGTTTTTCTATTGTCAATGTGTCAGTGTGTCTGTATGTTAGGAAATTATGTTGGCCGGAGCTCTTACAGTGCCGTGCAGGTGAAAGAGGTGTTCAGCTACGCATACCTCATCTTGAGTCACGATGTATCTCCACTATCATGCTCCTACTCTAACAGAAACATGGAGAGGTTATTCCCAGCCAAGAGTCCAGAAATGATGGCAATGATGTTCTGAAGTCTTGACTGTTTGAGACTTTTAATGTACTGTATTTAATATTCATTTTGTTTTTAATGAAAAATTCGTCTATGGGTCTTAAACATGGTACCACTAATTAATGCAAAAATCTTGGCTGTTAAGTCTCAGTTTGTTAGCAAAATTGAGATTTTCTGGCTTTTTAATCTTTTGCACATTAGGACGCATCATTAAAGTGACCCAGGTAGTGATTAACTACAGGCAGTGGATTATTCAGCAGTGAGAAAACAGACACAATTTCAGGATGGACCATAAGGGTAAGGCACTTGTGGAACAACCTATTCCTATGGAAATGGGTGTTCTCAGTTGAATCACTGGGTTCTGTTCATCAAGTGCTTTTTAACTGATGAAAGCACAGCTTTGTGTGTTTTAACAATGCTCCTGGTCTTTTTAGTCCAGAATGTTGGAGAAGACTTAGAGGAGCAGACCTTAAATGAGCAGAGAGACTCCTCATCACCTCACAGCCTTCAGCAGCACTCTTCATCCTCTTCATCTTCCTCTGTGTCTGCATTCTCGGGAAGTGATATTGTAAGTTTCTACTGTTTTGTTTTTTTGACAGTGCAGAGGAACACTCAAGCACATCTCTAAAACAAATCCATCAATACTAGGGTTGAGAACCGAGAACCAGTTCCTTTTTTTTATTTTATTTTTTTTTAAAGCTACTGGATCCAAATAAATTTAATGACATTTTATTTCTCTTAACAGTTTTTGAATGTGTGCGTCTTTGTGCTGATGTAAGGCTGTCTATTAAAATTCGAAATTCGAATTTTATTCACATTCAAGATAAAAATGCACATTCGAATGCTAAAAATGTGCATTTGAATTTCGGATATGTACCATGCACTGACGATGACTTCAAACCGATCACATTCTTGAGCTAAAAAGGCTCGACACAGCACAACAAATACAGTTTAACAGAATGCATGTGTCTCGAGACGCATTTTTAAAGGATGAAGTTCTTTATAACTTGACACATCTAAAAAACACAGACACTGAATAAACTGTTCAGTGGTGAATGTGGTGAAACCATAAAAGACGTTAATTTAACACGTTTACATAGAAAACAAACGGTAAACTGGATGGTTGGAAAAGTGTTTGTGTAAACAGCCCCATTGGTGGAGGTCTTAAGCTATTGCGTCTGCTCTCTTATTTCTCAGATTAATCACAGTGTTTTAAAATGTTTCGTCAGGATAGAAGTTTAATTTAAAAATATGTCTCAAAATCTTTGTGTTCTGTTCCATTCTGTTGTGCTCCGTTTGTTTGAACAGCCCCTGCAGGGCTCAGAGAATAAGCAGCTTCACCATCGAGTAAAGCTGAATACCACTACAATTTGGGAATATTGCTATGGTACATACAGATGTAATGAACAACTATGTAGTCAGTGACTACGTTTACACGGACACCAGAAATCGGGTTATTGCGAGAAAACAGCGTCCCTGTTTACATCCACTGTTTAAGCGGCATACTCTTTACTCCCATCCCGTATACATGCGGCTCGGTCAGTAAGCAGCTTTCTCCACAGCAACATAATTTCCCCACAACGCATGTGTAAATAACAAACATGGGATACGAGGAAGACTTTGCTATTTTATTCTCCATTTCTTTGCTTTATTTCCAGATATTCCAGAGTTGTTGCTGTGTTTGTTTCCTTCTCTTTCTATCACGACCTGCAGCAGCATTGCACTGCAATAGTGGAATTTCCCTCTTGTGTAAAACTCCAGGTTTTCCCCAGTGTACGAGTGCATATACATGAATGTGAGGGACAGTTGATATTTTACATTGTTGTGTATAAATGGGTATAGTTTATAGTACATGTGATTTTCCCACTGTTCTCCCAGAAATATTGAATTCTTTTCGCTGTGTTGACATGTTGTTGGGCTCCATCCTATGACGTGGTCAACAGTGCACCACCATGTTAAGAGAACTGTCTATTGAAGCATTTTTTCTTAACATTTAAGAATATGAAGCAGCTAATTCTTTTCATTTTATTTTATTTTATGCACTGAAGTTTAAAATGGATTGATCTATTTTAACAACCAGGAATGTTCTTTGCATAATATAACACGTTGCTGTATGGTTTATATGCATTCTTGGGCTCTCTTGTGGGCTAAGTAAACAATGTCAGTTTGAAAATCTGCTGACTTAAATTCAAATTGTGGCAATATTTATGGTAAAAAATATGAATTTTGGTCATATTTAAAGTAAAAATTTGGATTTGGTCATATTAAAAAATATTTAGTTTCTCAGCCAGTTGACTGCCCTAAAACTGATGTGCATGAAATAAAGTACAAAAATACTTTGTGTTTTCTAAATGTTTTCAGCTGGTGAGTTCTGAGCTTGCAGTCTGAACTGAATGTGATGAGAGACTGAATGTCATGCCATAAAATAAAACAAATACTATAAATAGGCAGCATCTTCCTATTGCAATATCCTCACGGCTTGCATGTAACTGCAAACATACAGTGTGACCTGTGTAGTCCGATGCATGAACAAATGACTTATGTGCTGCTTTCTTTTTAATGAACAGGTCAAAAGACTCATCAGTCTTGAACTCATGAGTTATCAGTTTGAATTGTTCTGAACAGCGAACAACTCGCTTAACGGTTCTCACTAATTCAAGTCATTACTTTTGTCATGTCCAACTTGAAATGAACCAAGACACCATTAAGTTATTATGTGTATGTGAGACAACTCAAAAGCAGGAAGGAAGTAGACACAGGGAAGCGGGGTTTCTTCTGGCACAGCTAAGATTTTAATTGGCCACTTCAAGGTATTTCAAGTTCACAAACTCGTCAGATCCACAGCAGGTAGTCAAACAAACCCATCAGCTTCACAGGAATGTAATAACCTCAACACATCAGCTTCACACACATAACAGATTAAACTGCTTCAGCTTCGGGTACACCGTGGCCTTTCTTGTGCCAGGCTCTCTCACTCTGCTGCTGGTGGCGTGGCTGGTTATATGCCGCTCTCCCCATGATCACTGGAATTAGAGACAGGTGTTAAACATAATCTAGCTCAGGTGCAAGCGCCCTTACTGCTTTCTCTCTCTCCGGACATATCCCCACCGCCCGACTCAGGCAGGGGAGGCATCCGGCCCGCCTACCACTCCCCCCCCCATTTCTGGAGAGGAAGTCGGCGACAGCCATCTGTGCTCCCAGTCTGTGGACCACCTTGAACTTAAATGGCTGAAGAGCCAGATACCAATGGGTGATCCGCGCGTTGGTATCTTTCATGCGGTGGAGCCATTGGAGTGGGGTGTGATCCGAGCAGAGGGTGAAGGCCCGCCCCAACAGGTAGTACCGGAGAGTGAGGACCGCCCACTTGATGGCGAGACACTCCTTTTCCACGGTGCTGTACTAAGTCTCCCTCAGCGAGAGCGTGTGTCTAATGTACAGCACCGGGCGCTCCTCCCCCTCCACCACCTGTGAGAGTATGGCCCCCAGCCCTCTGTCTGAAGCATCCGTCTGTAACACAAAATGGAGAGAGAAATCGGGTGAATGTAAAAGCGGCTCTTCGCAAAGTGCAGCTTTAACCTGCATGAACATCTGTTGACACTGCTCCATCCACTGGACTGGGTCTGGAGCTCCATTTTTAGTGAGATCCGAATAATTAGGCACAAACCTCCTATAACAGCCAGCCAGCCCCAGGAACTGTCTCACCCCCTTTTTGGTCTTGGGCATGGGCAGGTCGCAATCGCCGTAGTCTTGTCAATTTGGGGACGCACCTGCCCGTGGCCTAAGTGGAACCCCAGATACCGTACCTCCACCCGCCCAATTGCGCACTTCTTTGGGTTTGCTGTGAGTCCCGCTCATTGCAGCGATCTCAGAACCGCCCTCAGATGGCACTGTCGAGGCTGAGGGTGATGCAAAACCCCGCGTGCGGGGAACGGGCTTCGGTGGTGAGACTCCTCGCCTCCGTGGGGCAGGAACGGGCTCTGGGGAGAGAGCAGGGTGAGAGTGAAGAGGGGAGGGGGAAGAGAGTGGGGAAAACACAGGAGGAGCGGAAAGAGAGTGGGAGGGCTCTTCCGCCCTTAGGTACGCCGCCATATGGTCCTCTGCCAGTCGGACAGCTTCCTCCAGCGATGCCGGGTGGTAGCACTGGACCCACTCCGCCGTTCCTCTTGGCATTTGATGGATTAGCTGCTCCAGCTCCACCTGGTGGACAACTCCAGCGATGTTGTGATCCCCCGCCAGCAGCCATTTCCGGCAGGCGTCTCGGAGCCGCTGGGTGAAGGCAGACGGATGGCCGCTCTTCTCCAGCTTCATGGTTCGGAAGAGCTGGCGGTACTGCTCTGGACTGCGGCCAACCCGCTGCAAGATGGACTTTCTGAGGTCTTCATAGGCCAGGAGGTTAGCCGCCGGCAGTTGTTGGGCAGCAAGCTGGGCTTCCCCGGACAGCAATGGGAGGAGCCTGGCCACCCACTGATCACACGGCCAGCTCCAGATCTCAGCGGTGCACTCGAATAAATCAAGGAAGGCTTCCGGGTCATCATCTGCCCCCATCTTCAAGAGCGTGGGTGGGGGCAGGGGGCTGTGGCTGTCCGGGGACGCGCCCGGGGTTCTCTCCTGGCTGAGGAGGCTCTGAAAGGCCTGCCTGAGCTCTGAGGATCTCAAAGAACCGAAGATCCTGGTCTTGACGTAGCTCAAGCAGAGACTGTTGGTGTGACTGGTGTAGGCCTGCGAGGGAATTGAGGATCTCGGCCAACTGCGAAGACTCCAAGGGGCATACTTCAGGATCCCGGGTTTCGGCACCAGTGTGAGACAACTCAACATAATAACGTAATAACCTCAACACATCAGCTTCACACACAACAGATTAAACCGCTTCAGCTTCGGGTACACCATGGCCTTTCTTGTTCCAGACACTCTCACTCTGCTGCTGGTGGTGTGGCTGGTTATATGCCGCTCTCCCCATGCTCACTGGAATTAGAGACAGGTGCTAAACATAATCTAGCTCAGGTGCAGGCACCCTCACCGCTTTCTCTCTCTCCGGAGGGACGCTTGACCACACCCCCACTGCCACAGTGTACTATTAAAAACTAAAACACTTAAAGATTCGGATCCAAGTGAAATCCCTTATGATTCCCATCCTTGATAATTAAACGCTTCAATCAGTCTGTACATAACTTATTTTAGTCTTTGTTCATTAGAATAAATATCCAGGATGTGAACGCAAAAGATGAAAAATTTGCTGTCATGAAGTTGGCTTTGCAGTATGCTAAATTTTACACCCGCCATATGATTTTTAAATCTCTGCTTCTCTCTCATCAGGATTCTGACTGATTGTGCAGAGCTTCTGTTCTTCAAGAGATCTTCTCAGTGTCCTCTGTGATTGACACCAATCAGAAACCACAGAGGAAGGCAAACACATCTGGAGCATTCCTGCCCATACGAGGTCAGGTAAGGCTGGGTGAGCTGCTGTAATCCACTGCACTGGTCCTCACACTGAATTATTTTCTGGGTGGAGACCGTGTGGACCATGAGGCCTAATCTCTAATAGTCTCTTGGTGGCTTTTACTTTCACAGTTAACATTCCTTGTCCTGTTTTGTGCCCTCTCTTCACATTTCAGTCACACCCTTTACCCGGCAAACTGTGTATGGATGTGAATGGAGTGGTCCATGTGTCTCCCCCAGTCTATTCCAGCTCAATTCCCAGCCCCAGTCACCATGCTTAAGTAAGAGACTTTTGTGATATTAATTATTATCAGCATGTTTATTATCAGCTAAAGTTTGTGATTCCTGTGTGTGTGTGCTGAAATAGACGTTTTTATTTTTCTTTAATTATTATTAGTGGCACCATTCTCACTAGGGGTTAGAGATTTAAGCAAACCCCTCAACCAAAGTAGTAAACCTCAACATGTAATTCATCCCACATTGTGTTACGGACATGATGCATCAAATTGTGCTAATTGTTTAGGAGAGATGTACTTTCCGAAGCGATCAGACTTAGGATTTTCACTTGACTATTAATAAAACAGGTAAAAAAAAATTCAAAAAACATCCAATAGACCTGCATTGACAGAAGGACCAGAGCCATATGTACAGATGAGAATATCATAGGCTTGGGCTTTTTGACTTGGGACAGTAAGATGACGCATTGCGACCTGCTTGGAATGCTCTTGCAACCACTCACAACACCCTTGCATTGTTGTGGCAAGTTTTGCATAGGCAAGCACCACTCACATTTTCTTCACTTACCTCAAAGAGAATCCCCAAAATTACATTTTGGTAAGTCAATATAAAATTTAAGCAATTCTTGAAATGTACACTACCAATTTATGACTTGAATCTGGAATTGGAGGTCTGCATTGAGTTGAAACAGATAATTCATTAACATAATCACATCCCAGGCCGAGGGAGACGAAGCGCACATTAACGTCTTTAAACGGGAGGTCGTTAATCACTTGACCATCGGGACTCCCTGCTGAGTTAATGATTCAAGTAACGGAAAAGCACATCAAAATGGTCAGAAAAGGTCGGTTTGTCTTGTGTTCTCGTCAAGTGACCAATGAGCTGCTTCTTTTACTGATAAACTGACAAGATGTTAAGCTGATATGAATGTTTTCATCACACTTAGCTGCATATCATCACACACGCTGATTGTAATCCACAGTGATTCTGTCACCAAGCGTTTTTCCTGCCATTTTCCCCACACTAAAATGACATCAAAAAAGCAGAGCTAAAAAATTCTGTTTTTATTCAATGTGATTTCTTACTCACTGAAAGCTGCATATGGACATATGTTTTCTACAGCAAGCCTCAAGGGGATAAATGCACAATCACACACTTTCACAAGGTAAAGTTACTCAATGAGACACACACCTGGCTCATTTTGAGCGTTTGTTTCGGAACCTTGTGTGTTTTGTCCCTTGGTTCGCTTTGTATAGGCAGATATGAACACTGCAGTCACACTCGCATGCGCAGCAAAACAGTCGATCCAAGACCACCTGGACACAGAAGAAATATTAGTTGCTGTAATTCATCATCAAAAAGCGGCTATATTATATAGGTCAATCTTCACGATCACTTCTCTTTTTTGGATAACATCAGAACAGACATGGGTATAAACCTGGCTTCACTCTTTCTGTGTATCTGTGTGTGTGTTTGTGTGCGGGCGCAGGAGGGAGCGAGAAAGAGCTCTGTGACCGTACTTTTAAATGTTCAAAATCAAGCAAGTTACAGGTCTGAAAATGCCCTAAATTGTTTATGCACACGTTATTGTGGTGAGCCCCATGTGACAGGGAATCAGAGAGAGAGAGTTGCGGTGAGTTGATATGTTTGTCACCCCTCCACCATTCTTAATTGGCAAATGTGTCATACCTCTGAAGAGAGTGAGATCTCAGCAAAACAGTCTGCATGTGTGACGTCCTCTGCCAAAATTGAGTTGTTTGGAGTCTGCTAGTGTGACGCCAGCTTAAGTAAATATGGTGCAAATGTTAAGCGTTGTAGTCAACATTCGTAACGATGTAGTTCCTAAGTTCACAGTTTTAACAAGGCATGGTAGCCCCTCAGAACACCAAAGCAAAAAGGAAAAAACTTGGGCTGTCAATTAATGGAAAATTTTCATATAATTAATTACATGACATGCCGATTAATTAAATTAATTGCATACATAAATATTTGTTGAGAAAGGCCCTCAAAAAACAATTCAATATATGACAATTTAATAATTATAGTTATTTAAATAATAATAAATATATATTGTAAATATAATAATTCACATAATTAAAATGCATTACATTATGGCAGATAAGTAAAGATTTGATAAGACTACACAAAAAGTGGTTTATTTTCCATATTATTGAACCTAAGCCTATCTTTGGCCCCACCAAAGTAAGACGCTCAAAGTGTCTGTCTGACACACATGTACATTGCTGCGTCCTTAGAAATGCCCTAATAAATCTATTTCGGACAAATTGAATGCTTCAGTCTGTCAGAAATAGATTTATTACGGCATTTCTAAGGACGCGTCAATGTACACATGCATCAGACGGATGCATTGAGTGTCTTACTTTGGTGGGGTTGCATCATAAACACTGTTTTTAGGTTGCTGTGTCAAATTAAAAAGTTTGAAACACACCTTGAGATCCCTGCTTTCGATGTTCAACAAGAATGTGTACTCATCTTGTGCTGGTGCTAGTGTCAAGCAAGCCTGATTGTGGTTTGTCGTCTGTACAGCTGCATGTTGCCTATATAGCTGGAGTTTCGCTGACTGCCACCTGCTGAAATCAGGTGGTATTAAAGCTTGAATTGCTATGATGGAAGAAATATTCTTTATTACAGGTGGCATGATATCCAGGGACTTGATTAGTTGCTTTTAAAACTTTTTTTTTTTTTTTTTTTTTTACATTTTTGGTAATATAATTAATCACACTAAACAATCACGTTAAATTGACTGCCCTAGAAAAACATTAGCATTCATTTATGAAGCGCTGGAACTTGGTGAAGATCAATGTCTTAAGTCCTCTTTGCAACCTGAACAACTTCAGAACATGTTTTCTAAATTTTAAACATGTTTAAAAATTGAAGAGCACTCCTGCTCAAGTTGCTGAAAAAGCAGCAAAACTCATTGCAATGGTTAAAGATGTCCATCCTGCATTTGTTTACATAGAACAACAATTAAAAAACATCTTTACCCATATTTTAATCTGCTGACAGAGGACCAATTAGGCTATTATTTTGAAAACCTTTCTTCATTTTCTCAATTTCTTTTTGTTTCAGATTGGCCAAAAGTTTAATGTAAAAGGGACTCAACACACCAATGGTTTTGAGCGGAATGGCATGCCTGGCCCCAGAGGACACCACCCTCAGTATGCCCGTCACAGCTGGCACCGTCAGAGGTCAGCTTCTCCCATGAACCTCAGCAAATAGAGCCACCTGCTCTTCACATGAGAATGTTGCACATATTACTTTGGTTCCAAAGGTCGCACTTCCAATTGAGATGGACACCTCGCCATCGGACACTTTACACATCATGGCTCCACTGCACTATTGGGTGTTTCGTCCAGTCCAGTTCTACCTGTGACCACACCTTTGGACTTGTCTGTTTTCATTTTACATGTTCATGTTTCCTTTCTGTTCTATTTTCTGTTTGTATGACATTGTCTAATTCCTTTTTGCTCCTCCTACTTTGTTTTTTGGAATATTTTTCATAACAGTAGTCTGGTTGGCAGCACCACTGGGCTGTGCTTGTTTTTGTACTGTAAATCTTTACGTACCATCTTTGTGCAATATGGGTGTTTTTATTTCTTATTAGTTCATTTTTAAGTTAATCTTAAGTTTCCTAGATTGAATGTTAGTTGACATCCACTATGGCTCACTTTGGATGTACATAGTATTTTATCATGTTCAAATCCATATCGCAACCAGTTTTATTGTTGGGATTGTGGTTTTGTGCATGCTACAATCTTGAGTGTACTACTTGCCCATCTGCTGGCCTTTAAGACACGCACATCAGTTTTCGTGCCAGCTAAATCTACCTTCTACCAAAAATCATCTCCTCTCTCTCAGACTTGTATAATACTATATGTCTGATGTTTCAGTCCTATTTGTATTTTATTTAAAGCATTAGAAGGATAGTTCACCCAAAAATGTAAATAAATTATTATAATTTACTCCCCTTTGTGTTGTTCAAAACCTATATTATCTTTTTTCTTTTATGGAACACTAAAGGAGATTTACCACTTCCATTATATGGTAAAAAGATGCAATGGAAGAGAATGGTGACTGAGACTAACATTCTGCCTAATGTCTCATTTTGTGTTACACAGAAGAAACAAGTCATACGGGTTTGGAATAATATGAGGGTGAATAAATGATGACAATTTATATTTCATGAATGTTTTTGATTAACTATCCCTTTTTAAAAAGTATTTGAGGATTAAGTGATTGCACTGACTTTGGTTAACCAATCAGTATTATTTTCTGTTGTCTGTTTACACAAGGGATCTCCTGATTAATGGCATACTATTTTGTCAGTACTAGTTACAGCATTGCGCACCTTAAACACTCCCATTTTCACTTCCTTTGGAGTGTTTTCCCCACCCTTAAATGCATGTAACAGTTGCCTTTTTGGACTTTGTGTTCCGCCACCAGGTGGAGATCTCGATCTGCATGTCTTCCCTTTTTTCCCCAGCTTTGGCACTTGCCATGCTATAACATTTCACAGAGCACATATTTATGTTCCATAATACTTTTGACAAGATTATCACTTCATATATTCTTACATAAAAACTTGTTGATTTGTTCCTTACGCTTGACTGATTCAAACACTCCACTGTGAGATAATTTTCAGCATGTACGTGTTGCCAGTCCATATCAGACTCTTAATTCTACCAGAAGGCTGGAGGTTTGATCACCAAACAGGTTTATCACTTCAAGTGTCTTTAGAGAGGGAGAGTTTTGTGCCAATGCAGTGTTTTTAACTTTAGCTGTCAAACACTAAAGGATATAAATGGGCCAAATGCAGTCTTTTCACCTGCATGCAGGTGCTGTTTGAATGTAATGTATATTGTCTTAAATTTAAGACTTTTTTTTCAATATACATTTTATGTATGATTTGTCCTCAAATTATTTTTTAACTAAACATCTTAAAACCTTGCCTTTTAGTCCTTTTTATTTGATTTGGGTTTAGTAATTCTGCTCTGCAGAAACTATTTCACTGAAATTAATATTTAATGTTTCCCAGTACAATTCTGGAAGCTCACAGAACATGAAGATTACAAAACAATATCAGAATCAGAATGAGCTTTATTGCCAATAATGCTTACACATACAAGGAATTTGTCTTGGTGACAGAAGCTTCCAGTGCACAAACAATTCAACAACAAGACAGAGATAATAATAAAAAAAAATAGAAGAAAAGTGAATAGAAAATATAAGTATATATAGAAATACATAAGACAAAAATCTACATATAGTATGTACAAATACAAATCTGTTATATACAGATGCAAGGGAATGTATGGTAGATGAGGTAGGGTATGTTGGATAAATATAAATTGACTAAGCTGTGAATTGCACATAATTATTGCTCAATGGGGCAGTTTTAATTGTTCATGAGATGGATAGCTTGAGGGAAAAAAACTGTTCCTGTGCCTTATGGTTCAGGTGCTCAGTGCTCTGTGGTGCCGTCCAGAAGACAACTGTTCAAAAAAGTACTGGGCTGGGTGAGTGGGGTCCAGAGTGATTTTTCCAGCCCTTTTCCTCACTCTGGAAGTGTATAGTTCTTGAAGGGAGGGCAGGGGCCAAACAATAATCCTCTCAGCAGTCCGAACTGTCCTTTGTAGTCTTCTGATGTCCGATTTCGTAGTTGAACCAAACCGGACAGTTATTGTAGTGCAGAGGACAGACTCAATGACTGCTGAGTAGAACTGTATCATTCGCATCTGTCGCAGGTTGAACTTCCACATCTGGCAAAGGAAGTACATCCTCTGCTGGGCCTTTTTCACAATGGAGTCAATGTGGGTCTCCCACTTCAGGTCCTGTGAGATGGTAGTGCCCAGGAACCTGAATGACTCCACTGCTTCCACAGTGCTGTTTAGAATGGTGAGCGGGGTCAAAGTTGGGGTGTTCCTCCTAAAGTCCACTATCAACTCCACTCTTTTGAGCGTGTTCAGCTCCAGGTTGTTTTGACTGCAACAGTGAGCTAGCCGTTCAACCTCCCTTCTGTATACAGACTCACTGTCATCTTGGATGAGGCCGATGACAGAAGTGTCATCTGCAAACTTCAGGAGCTTGACAGAGGGGTCCTTGGCAGTGCCGTCATTGGTATACAGGGAGAAGAGTAGTGGGGAGAGCACACATCCCTGGGGGGCACCAGTGCTGATCGTACATGTGCTGGAAATTAATTTCTCCTGTCTCACTAACTGCTGCTTGTCCGTCAGAAAGCTAGTAATCCACTGACAGATAGACATGGGAACAGAGAGTTGGTGTAATTTAGTTAGGGGAATAGCTGGGATGATGGTGTAGAAAGCCGAACTGAAGTCCACAAAAAGGATCCTTGCATATGTCCCTGGTCTGTCCAGATGTTGCAGGATATGATGCAATCCCATGTTGACTGCATCATCCACAGACCTGTTTGCTCAGGTGGATCTAGAAAGGGTCCAATGATGTCCTTCAGGTGGGTCAACACCAGTCTCTAAAATTAACAAAGTCCTATTTAAAAAGTAGTTCAGTTTATATCTACAATATTTTAATGGTTGCTAAGTCTAGTGAATCTATAAGACGTGATTATTCAGGGCTGTACATAGCTAGAAATGAATGTTTTCTATGATTATGTTATGTAAGGGATAATGTACAATCAGCCAGACATCATCGCTAATTTCACAAAAGATAGTTCCGGCCCTCTAATCTGACTGGGAATGTGGTGTTCCAAGAATGATGATATTTAGTATGACAGCACTGGGATGTTTTAATGTTTGTAATATCGCTTCATTTGTCTGTGTTTGTAGCAAAAGTTTGTGTGTTGCTCGGAGACACAGAACAGTTGATCCTGCTTTGGCTTTATATGAAACTATTTTTGACGGTGCAGCAAAAACAGACAAAATATCTGTCCATAATGTGTCTAAAATGTAACTTACTCTAACATCTTGTTTATAAAACTGATGGTTATAAAAACCATTTTCCCCATAGCTTTTTGCAATGTTTTTTAGTTGTTAAAATATCCATATCCATTGGATAATTCTTCCCATTTTCCTCATAGGAATGAATGGGTAACTATGGTCAATGGGATGTGTAATCCATGCCCGCGGTGTATGACGTGTTGCTGACTGTATCTATGAAAAAAAAATAGACCATAGAATGCTGCAATTGACTGATCAGAATCAAGTATTCCAGAGAGCCATGTGATAAATAATTATGTAGATATACACTCACCGACAACTTTATTAGGTACACCTGTACACCTACTTATTCAGGTGATTATCTAATCAGCCACTTGTGTGGCGCAGTGCATTGCATAAAATCATGCAGAAATAGTTTAGGGGCTTCAGTTAATGTTCACATCAACCATCAGAATGGGGGAAAAATTTGATCTCAGTGATTTCAACTGTGGCATGATTGTTGGTGCCAGAGGGGCTGGTTTGAGTATTTCTGTAATTGCTGATCTCCTGGGATTTTCACACACAACAGTCTATAGAGTTTACTCAGAATGGTGCCAATGTAACGGTCCTGCTCGATCAGCTCCGAGCGGGATTCGAACTGGCGTCAGTCGGCATATGAGGCGGGCACACTAACGAGGAGGCTAAAGGCTACAGTCTCTAGCGTCAGTCGCTAGTGCGCCTCTTGAGGCCAGAGGTGTGAGGTGTACACATACCGCACAGCTATCATGTACCAGCTAGCTCCCGTTTCACTGAAAACAACAAACATCCAGTGAGTGGCAGTTCTGTGGCTGGAAACACCTTGTTAATGAGCGAGGTCAACAGAGAATGGCAAGACTGGTTAAAGCTGATAGAAAGCTGAGGCTGCAGTGGGCTTGCCATATGTGTACATCAGCAGAAATAGAGATTCCTCAAACCAGGCTATGTTTCTCCAGTCTTTAACTGTCCAGTCTTTGTGAGCCTGTGCCCACTGCAGCATCAGTTTTCTGTTCTTGGCTGACAGAAGTGGAACCCGACGTGGTCTTCTGCTGTTGTAGCCCATTTGCCTCAAAGTTCGACATGTTGTGCATTCTGAGATGCTATTCTGATCACTGCAATTGTACAGAGGGGTTATCTGAGTTACTGTAGCCTTTCTGTCAGCTCGCACCAGTCTGGACATTCTCTATTGACCTCTCTCATCAACACGGCATTTCCGTTCATGGTGCCCGGGACAAAATTCTAATGGGTGGGCTTCTCTCCCCACCCAATGAGGATCTTAGTGGGCCCTTCTTAGTGGGCCTGGGACTATGTTTCCTGTTGTCCCCCCTGACAACTGCCTTGCTTTTTAGTTACTCTATAATAGTTGCCCATTTTTTATCCTTGGAAAACCCAATTAAAAAATTTACATTTAGGAAATGAATCACCTACACAAACTGTTAATTTAACCAAAGAAAATTATGTATTATGTTTAACATTTTGTGAAAGCATTAGGCCTTAATTGGCTAGATGTGCCTGAAATACTGAGAAAAAAGACACACTGAATTATGCAATTTGTCTTCCAGGAACTCTTTTCTTTCTCTTTATTCTAGAGGAGGGTGAGCACATCTTTCCTGAATAAGATGAAGTTGAGCTGTCCCTGAATTGTCTTCTATTGAATGGAACAGATTAAGTACCATACTACATAATGTTAAATCCATTTGTTCTAATATGTTAGATTTTGTTTATGGATTAGGAGTCACAGTTGGTCTGGTATAAAAAAAACTAATTTGTAAACTTGCAGAACACTACAGTGGAGCGTTTTATGTACTAAATAGGCTACATGATGGAGTAATGGAGTAAATTCACTATAAAACAAATTATCACTACACATAACTAATGTGGTGAGAAAATGACAGACATTTAAGGTACAATGTGTATTTCTGTGCCATTAGCATCACCAGATTGAATTGCTAAATGCACAGTATTTATACAGTACTTTTCAGGGAATCAACCTACAACTGACTTATAGTTGTCTCTGCATTTTAAACTGGGATAGAACGCATTTTAAACTGTCTGATCTTATTACATTTACATGACCCTGGCAACATCTTTGCAAACCAAAATTACGTGTTTCATTACACATTTCGCTGCAGTTTCCCAGTGAATTTTCCAGTGAGGTCTGCCAAAAGTGAGTGAAATGATGTTGTAATCAGACGAATGTTAAATAGATGTTTGAAAGAATTTACCTCCCTAACCTAAAACTTGAATCCAAACCTAACCAATATTGTCCTAAAAACAAATGAGAGGTAAACAAAACTGACATTCTCACTCTTAACCAACACCTTAACCTAGCCAATAGTGTCCTAAAAGCAAATGAGGGGTAAATAAAACAGACATCCTTAATCTTAACCAACACCTAAACCTAACTGATAGTGTCCAAAAAGCAAATGAGAGGTTAACAAAACAGACATCCTTACTTTTAACTAACACCTAAACCTAACCGATAGTGTCCTAAACCTAACCCTAAAAACAAATGAGAGGTAAACAAAACAGACATTCTCACTCTTAACCAACACCTTAACCTAACCAATAGTGTCCAAAAAGCAAATGAGAGTTAAACAAAACAGACACGTCCTTATCCTAAACCAACACCTAAACCTAACTGATAGTGTCCTAAAAGCAAATGAGAGGTGAATAAAACAGACATCCTTACCCTAAACCAACACCTAAACCTAACCGATAGTGCCCTAGAAGTAAATGAGAGGTGAACAAAACAGACATCCTTACCCTAAACCAACACCTAAACCTAACCGATAGTGTCCTAAAAGCAAATGAGAGGTGAATAAAACAGACATCCTTACCCTAAAACAACACTTAAACATAACCGATAGTGTCCTCAGATGTGACATGAAAAACACTTTTTCTGAAGCAAGCATGTCATTTCGTGTTGCTTCAATGAAACGCTTGTCTTACATTACAGCTTGTGTGTTTGTCTGGTCTCGAACTGAGGACTTACAAGTCTAAAGTCTACACTCTATCAGGTGAGCTACCACGCAAGCTAATCACATTTTAAGTGTGTAAATGTAGGTGGGTCTGTAATACAAGCATTAAAATGTATCATTTTTCAAATAATATGTTATAGTAAAAGTGTTTTGATATCAAAACATAGTAGTGTGAGTAACTATGCAAAAAACAAGTGTATAAAGTCCTAATCAGCTGCTGCAGTAATGTGAAAGTGAATAAAATGCGTTGTTGTAGTGCCTCTAGTGTTAATTTTACCAAGAAACTGCGGTGGCGAAACATAGAACCCGGCACGTAAAAATCAGTTTGCAAAAATGTTGTTACATTAACGTTCATTCTATGAAACTAGGTTGATTTTAAAGGAGCAGTTCAACCAAAAATTACAATTCTGTCATTATTTATTCACCTTCATGTTGTTCTAAACTTGTGTGACTTTATTTCTAAACTTTTTTCCCTTTTATTAACCCTTTAAAGGTTCACTCAGTAATATTTTTCCTAATTTAAAAAGTTTTACTTTCCTATGGAATGAATAGTATTTTTAAAACAGATGTATGAAATCGTGACCCACTCATTTGAGATGAAGAGTTCAGTCATATCAGTAACATTATAAAAGCTCTTTTATTCTACATGGCACAGGGGTGCCCTCATTGGGGCTGCCATGTTAGAATCACTTGACCAGCTGAATACTACTAGCTTAATCTCAATAACCACCCTGTTATTGGACACTTTTATTCATGGATTAAATTAATCCTGGTTTACTGTGCATAGTGAATTTCTACAATGGTATTGTTACCTGAAAACTACTGTGTTTAAATGATGCTGCATCCACACCACTAGGTGTCAGTGTAAGCCAATGTAAGCCTTCAACATAATTCAAAAAATGACTGAGTACACCTTTAACATCGAAAAAAAAAATACACACAATGATGTAATGAAATGCTTTAGATTATGTTAATGTTATTTTTACATGATAGGTCAAAGGCAGTCTAGATATGGGGTCCTTTTCACAAAATGTATTAAAAATAAACATTGGCTTTTTTAACACTGAAAAGAGCTGTCACCCTTCACGTGCATTAAAAACATGGCAAATGTAGTGAGCCACACCAGATATCAGGTGCCTGGTACAAAAGTCATATATCTTACTTTCGGTGAGTAATGACCTCTTCTTTCTCAAATGTAAGGAAATAACAGCTAGCGTGAGTAAGCTCTGGGCACAGCTGTCCTATGGGATTTTTGGTGGGACTATTTGCCCTTTTCTTTAGTTTACAGACTCTTTGTACAGCCTGCAGCTAGAAAACTCTAATTTTTCACTCTTCGGGATGGGAACAGAGCCTCATCAAGTCCAATAATGATACACGCATGCACCATGTAATTTCTGAACTCTGAGCTCACATTCATCACACAGTGTAAAAATAGCAATCCAGTTTGCTTGTGTTACAAATAAACAATGAAGCAATGCTTTTATTTTCGAAATGTGCTTGCTGGCTGTGGCAAAATTTCTTAACTCTTTCAAGGAGGAAGCAGGCTCGGCTCTCTCCCACAGGTTCCAACACTTACTGCACTCTCTCTCTCGGCCTCGCTCTCCACAGATGTCGCTTGGTCCAAGCTCCTCCCTCTCCGGAACCACCGTTGCCAACGTTACAGGGACCGCCTCTCTCCATGGTTTTAAGAGATTGAGGTGGTAAATCTGATGTGCTCCGCCTCTATCCATTTGTTTAACCTCATAATCGATTTCCCCAACTCACTGTGTGACCTCAAAGGGCGCTTGCCACTTGGTGAGTAATTTAGAGCTTGATGTGGGGAGTAATACAAGGACTTTATCTTCCGGTGTAAATTCCCGTAGCCAAGTACCCCTATTATACAGCCGGCTTTGACATTCTTGAGCCTGGAGCAAATTCTCCTGTGTTAATTGCCCCAGTGTGTGGAGTTTTGCTCTCAGGTCAAGAACATATTGAATTTCGTTTTTGCTGTTTGAAGGTCCCTCCTCACAATTTTCCCGTAGGATGCTAAGCACGCCGCGTGGTTGACACCCATACAATAATCAATTTTACACAACACAAATTCAAATGGGGAGAACCCCGTGGAGGCTTGTGGGACCTCTCGTACTATATACCTCTCGTATATAATAGGGGCTCTAGCCACTTGTCCCAATTTCAAGCATCTTCGTGCCTGAACTTACGAATCATATTCTTTAGTGTCCGATTAAATTGTTCGACCAAGCCGTCTGTTTGGGGGTGATAAACGCTGGTTCGAATTGATTTAATCCCAATAATTCGTACAGTTCTGGTAGTGTACGTGACATAAACGTTGTGCCCTGATCAGTGAGGATTTCTTTCGGCATACCCACTCAGGAGATAATTCTGAAGAGTGCCTCTGCGCAACATCCCAGTACATAGTGTTGCAGAGGCGAGTGGTGATTCTGAAAGAAATCCTCACTGATCAGGGCACAATGTTTATGTTTACGCTTCCGGATATCGTGTTGCGTAGTCCACCAGAACCAAAACAATGCTCACGTGCCGTCCGCTCTAATGGCCCGACGAGTTCTATGCCATTTCGTTCGAAGGGGACCTCGATCAAGGGAAGGGGTCACAATGGCGCTCTTGGGGTGGCTGGTGGATTCACCTGCTGACATTCACGGCATGCTGTACACCATCTGTGAACATCCCCATGAATGCCCGGCCAATAGAAATGGGCCACTGGATGGTTCAGTGTATTTTCCTGCCCTTTGCTGCCATCGGATTATAATAAGGCATCTGGAATAACATTTCCCGACAGCTCTTTGATACTTACAACTGGGTTGTATTTTCCTTTGTCTGAGTGTCCTGTGTCACTAGATGAAACCGATCCTTGATAATTGAAAAATATGGATATGCGAGTGCAATGTCTGGCTGGAGACATTGACCATCAATCACTTTCACTTGATCAAAGGGGTGCCTAAGCGTCTCGTTTCACGTCTGCCCCAGAGGGAAATCCCCAGCAGGGAATACTCTAAGCGCTGGGGAAGCCGAGACTTCCCTCTCCCTTACGTCATCTTGATGCGGAGCTGACGTAGATGTCCCCGGCTCCACCTCCCCAGCCAGTGCATCGCAAACCACACACCGAAACACTCTGTAACAGGACCCATCCACACAGATTTCCCTCAATAAAGCAGTAAATGCCAGCCAATTCGTACCCAAGATTAGCGGATGGGTGAGGCGGGGACTAACCACAGCCTCTACACTATGCTTTTTTCCCTGAAATTGAATAATGACATCACTAATGGGTAATCGTGAACATCCCCATGTACACAGCTTACCTTCACCCGCCGGCTTGTACCCAAAGCCTCGGATTGAATCAAGCTTTGGTGAATGGAGGTTTGATTACAACCTTAATCCACCAAGGCTTGATATGTACCCCCCTTTATATTTACAGGTATCCGGTATGCTCCTGCTCAATTGGGGGTGGCCTGGGGAGGGAGAAAGAAAGCGAGAGAGAGAAAATGGCTCGCCATCCCCTGGATACGCCGTTATATGGTCCTCAGCCAACTGGATCGCTTACTCCAGCTACGCCGGATGGTGGCACTGGACCCACTCTGCTGTCCCCTTCGGCAGCCGAGAGACAAACTGCTCCAGCACCATGATGTTGATGAAGTCATTGATGTCCTCAGCCAGCAACCACAGCCGGCAGGCGTCACGGAGCTGTTGTGGGAAGGCGAACGTGCGGCCAACCTCGCTCAGCATCAGAGTGTGGAACTGTTGGTGATGCTGCTCCGGGCTGGGGCCGACCTGTTGCAGGATGGCTTTCTTCAAATCAGAATACCCCAAGCGTTTGGCCATCAGAAGTTGGTGTGCTGCGAGATGGGCTTCCCCAGACAGAAGCGGTTGCAGATAGACTGCCCACTTCAGGGCTCTGACTGTGTGCTCAAAGAGCTCCATGAAGGCCTCTGTCCTGCGGTGTCATCTTCGCTTGCATCATAGTGGGTCCTGCTGCTGCTGGGGTTACGGCTGAAGCCTCCTCCTGGGGCAGAAAGCTCTGCAACTCCCGCCGGTTCTCCACTTGGGCCTAGAGGAGTACCTTGAAGTGCTTCTGCTTCATCCGCAGCTCCATGCGGCCTGGTGTAACAGGCCTGGTGGACTCTTTTGTCTTGGGTCAGTACGTAACCACACTTAACACCCTAATAACCACCAAGCAACCATCCAGAACATCCTAGCAACCAAATACAAATGCACTACAAACCAGGGACTAAAAACAGTTCAAGGAACAAAAACAAAAACAAACAAAATTTTTAGCAGAACGTAACCGAAAACGTGAACAAAGTGATTTTAAATTGTTCCAGAGTGAAAATGTTATTTTTAAATGCAGGTAACCAGTTATAACTGGTTAATTTTGTTCTGATAATTTTTTTAATGAAACTAAAGGCCAAAGGGTTTATCACAGTACATTTTTAGAACTACACCACTTCATGTTGCCTGAAAAAATGAAACATGTGCTTTGATCCTGAAGGAAACTGCTGCATCACAAATTTTTTGCCTAATTGCCCATTGTAGATGTCGCATTCTGTGAATAAAGACCGCTTTGACAACTGTGTATAATTACTACATATACTGTTCATACACGTCTATTCCAGATACAAGGAAAACATTATTAGAGGTAAAAAGTTCATTTCTCAGTTCTTTCCAAGTCTTCACTGAATTATTGTTAGATATAATGTATTCATACAGATTTGATGCTGCCGGGTTTTGACTGAGAAGCAGATCTGTAAATAAAATTATATTTAACTGTTAATTAACTGCTTGTTCTGATATCTATGCTGATAAATCCACCACACAGGAAAAAAAATGAGCGATAATTTTCACTTATTTTGGTGAGTGAAGAACCATTTGTAATATTTAAAGAAGGTCACGAGAGCGGGATCTAGGAGCAGCTTAACTTTAATGAAAAAACAAAAAACAAAATACAAAACAGAATAAATGCTGGGCAAGACTGGGAACCAGGAAGCAAAAACAAATAGGATAGAAACCGGAGCACAAACCGGAGAGAAACACAACAACTGACCAAGGTAAAACAGACATCAGGGCAATATATACACAGGGATAAATGAGGTAAAAGAAACACAGGTGAGAACAATAGGGAACAGCTGATAGTGATCAGGGCAGTGAATTATGGGAAATGTAGTGCAAGGGAGACTAGAGACAGATGACAGAGGCAAAACACAGGGCAAAACAACAGTGAATCATGACATAACCCCCCCAATGGGTAGCTCCTGATGCCCAAGGAAGGCAGGTAAGGGAGGCAGGGCCAAGATGGAGCCGGAGACCAAAGAGGTCAGAGCTGATCAGGTGGAAGTCCGGGAGACCAAGGAGACCAGAGCAGATCAGGTGGACAGCCAGGAGACCCAAAAGACCAGAGCAGATCAGGCAGACGGCCAGGGGACCTAGGAGACCAGATCAGATCAGGCGGACGGCCAGGGGACCCAGAAGACCAGAGCAGATTGGGTGGACAGCTAGGAGACCACCTCAGGGTAAGGACTGGATCAGGAGGCCTGGTTGGCGGCCACAGGGCTGAAACAGGGTCAGGAGGACTTGGAGGTGGCCACAGACTAGAGACTGGAGCCGTGGAAGGTAGAGCCGTAGGAGGCTCGAGGGGTGAAGCCGTGGCATGCGGAGCTGTGGGAGGCTTGAGGGCCAAAGCCATGGAAGGCAGAGCCGTGGGAGGCTCGAGGGGCAAAGCCGTGGAAGGCGGAGCCATGGGAGGCTCAAGACTAAGAGTCCTGGATGACTGGGAATTGACCTCCGTGGTCGCGAAAATGAGCAGAGACTCGGGAATGACCTCTGTGGTCGTGGGCACGGGCAGAGACTCGGGAATGACTTCTGTGGTCGTGGGCATGGGCAGAGACTCGGGAACGACCTCTGTGGTCGTGGGCACGGGCAGAGACTCGGGAACGACCTCTGTGATTGTGGGCATGGGCAGAGACTCGGGAACGATCTCTGTGGTCGTGGGCACGGGCAGAGACTCGAGAATGACCTCTGTGGTCGTGAGCATGGGCAGAGACTTGGGAGCAGAAACCCTTCTCCTCCTCCGCTTCCGGGCAGACATGTACGCTGGCTCTGGGATGGATGAGGCTGGCAATGCTGGCTCTGGGACGGACGAGGCTTCAAGCTCGGTGGCCGTGGTAGGTGTGGGCATTGGCTCGGTGGCCGTGGCGGGCATGGAGCAAGGAGCCGCGGGTGGCTTGGCTGTGACATGCCGTGGAGCAGACTCAGGCATGGCTGTGACATGCCATGGAGCAGACTCAGACGTGGCTGTGACATGCCGTGGAGCAGACTCAGGCATGGCTGTGACATGCCGTGGAGCAGACTCAGGCGTGGAAGGCTTGGAAGCCGGGATCAGGGCAGGGAGAGGCGGATCCTCTGAAGCAAGAATTTCTAAAGTCAACTACACGTATTCCTTCCAAGTGTAGTCTCCTGTCTCTGGCAATTCCCTCCACCGGTGAGCTGTGAGTAAGGTCCGATAAATGGATTTCAGGTGGGAATCAGCAAATCCGTGCAGATAAGTTGGGAGTATTCCTTGATGGGTAAATCCGCCTGGCTCAACTGAATAAAGTAAGCTGCTAGATCCATTTTGTATGGTTGATCTAGGAGCAGCTTAACTTTAATGAAAAAATACAACAAAATAAAAAACAGGAACACAAAACAGGGTAAATGCTGGAACAGGGCAAGACTGGGAACCAGGAAGCAAAAACAAACATAAACAAACAGTATAGAAACCGGAGCACAAACTGGAGAGAAACACAACAAACGACCAAGGTAAAACAGACATCAGGACAATATATACACAGGGATAAACGAGGTAAATGAAACACAGGTGAAAACAACAGGGAACAGCTAGTAGTGATCAGGGCAGTGAATTATGGGAAATGTAGTGCAAGGGAGACTAGAGACAGATGACAGAGGCGAAACACAGGGCAAAACAACAGTGAATCATGACACCATTTATGAAACTTTGCATTTGGATGTATTTGGGGGCGAATAATATTGTTAAACAGAATTTGGGCACATGATATCAGCACTATGTCAAGGTAAAAACTTAAACCTTAAAGGAATAGTTCACCCAAAAAAATAAAAAATAAAAAATTCTCTCATCATTTACTCACCCTCATAACATCCAAAATGTGTATGACTTTCTTTCTCAAACAAAGTTTCTTAGAAGAATATTTCAGCTCTGTTGGTCCAAACAATGCAAGTGAATGGTGACCAGACATTTGAAGCTCCAAATATCACATAAAGGCAGCATAAAAGTAATCCATATGACAGGTGAAATCCATGTCTTCAGAAGCGATATGATAAGTGTGGATGAGAAACCGATCAATATTTAAGTGTGAAGAGAATGTGAAAGTGGAGATTTATAGTAAAAAATGCAGTATATTTTAAACTGTTTCTCACCCACACCCAGGGGCGGACTTGACATCGGGAGCATTTTTCCGGTGGGCTGCTGGGTAAAGTGGGCCGGCCTGCTGCTGCGCAAGTACCGTCCTTCAGAAGAAAGAAACTCATTCACATCTGGGATGGCATTAGGGTGAGAAAATTATAAGATCATTTTTAGTTTTGGCTGAACTATACCTTTAAGTATTCATAATTATGTTGGCTTGACAAAGTCAACATACTGTTATTTTACAGACTTGGTTTAGGGGTTTTCTGAAATCACTAAATCAAGACCAAAATGATCAATTGTAACTCCTCCTGGAGCTTTCAAGAGCCATCCACCAAACTCGGCACAGACCTTCAGACTATTCTGGAGTAGAGTGCTATGAATTTTCTAACTGATCAGACTTATGGTTTTCAAATAGCAGACAAGAGAATATCCCAAAAATCCCATAGACTTAAATGGATGGAATATTCAAACAGACCAAGACTCTGTCATGGAATGTTTATGATTTTGAACTCAACTGTCAAAACTCACAAACACATGTGTGCAAGGAATTAAGCCCCTCTTTCTCACTACGTACCTACCTACCTACCCAACCACTCTATGTACCTACCTACCTATCCATCTACCCTAATACCATACCGTATATGTCTGTCAACACTCTAGCATCTAGCCAGAAAAACCTTGTAATGCATACCAACAAGCCAAAGCAACCAACCACAACACCCTAGCTATGGCGATCACTCAGCCAGAACACCATACAGTTTATACACCTAGCCAAAAAAAATATAAAATACCCCAGCAATGCCTATCAACAAGCCTAGCAACAAGCCAGAACACCTCAATAACACATAGAAACCAGCCAGAATAATGTGGGACATAGCTAAAGTTGTTTTGAGAGCAATTCTTTAAATTGACTTAAGTTTTATTGGCAGTTTTGAGCCTAACACTTGGATGAATTTACATAGGAATGGCCTATATGTTCTGTGGTCAAAATCAATTAACTTGAACTCTGCATAACACAGCAAAAAGGCTTGCTTAATAGACTTCAGCAGACGCAGAACATAGTTAGTAAAAGTGCTCTGTGTTTTTGAATAAAAGAGACAAATTATGCCTAATTCTGCCTCTGCATGCACTCCTGATGAAGAGAGAGAGAGAGCAACAGAAAGAGGAAAAATACGGCTGATTGCTGGTCTAATGCAAAAATGGACATGGGGAACAATCATCTAGTAGAATTCAGTGTAGTGGTGTTTTCTTCATTTTCACTCATTTGTTGGTGAGGGAGGAAGAAAAGTATGCGAGAGTGAATTTGGTTAATAAGATCAGTTACAATCTTTGAAATCAAAAACACACTGACACAGTATAATGTTTAGACTTATATAAGAATAATGATATAACATGTTATATAACATTCCACCTCTGAAGAATTCAAAAGAAAACTTTTTTTTCAACAAGTATCTGCTCTTCTTTTGCTGTGTACATAGTGAATGGCTGCTGTAGGGTGCTACGTTGTGCTTCATCTGAGAAAATCCACAGATAAAAGATGGGTCATGGTCATTTGGAATTGTGCATAATGCGTTTTACTACCATGAAGAATTTCTCTGTGCAGTTTTATATCACTTGTACAGCTTTGATCCACAGAGCAGATTTTTTTTTTCAATGTGTAAAAAATGTGAATACTCCTGTCTTTCTCTGTGTAATTCTAAGGCTCTATATATAGTGACTTGACAGAAGAACACATATGGTTTCACATATTTTCATGACTATATGTGTTAATTGTGCAATTAAACACTGGAGAAACTCAAACCCGACCATTGTGCATTACTGCTTTTCAAAGCTTTAACAAGAATAGTTGAAATTCATACAAAATGACATCTTTACAATAGCTTTGTTCAAAACCCTAGTTGGCTGCCTACCCAGACAGCATTTAATGGCATCATAGGTGCACTCCCAACATGAAGGCTGTTCCAGAAGTTAGACAGCAACATAATGGTTGAAAGTACCTACTTTTGGCTAAATTCTAGTCAAAAGGGAACATCGTTTGCCAGACTGACCACACTATGAATTCAGCGATAGGAGGTTGAAAGTTCTGCTGCTGAAATCGGTCTGTGCTTAATGAAATTGGAACCACTGCTCCCCAGTGGCTGAAGCTGGAAGTGTTGTTGAGGTAAAATGTACAAAAGGTGGTGACAAAAACGAGCTGTATGATTGTAAATGATCAGTGTTAATCTTGTCAAAGAAATGACTGACTGAAAAGGTTTGTAGACTAAATGTTTTTTGATTACATCAATGGTAATGAAGATGAGACTAAAAAGGCACATCATGATGACAATGGAACGATTTGAATGAAAACCAGGGCCATTTCTAACTATAAGCGGTATAAGCAGCTGCTTTGGGCCCCCAAGCCACCAGGGGTTTGCGGAGGGCCTCCCAGTAGGATTTCGCTTAGGGCCCACATATGCAGAAAAGGCTGGAAACCGGCAAAATTAAACGCTTTACAAATGGGTTAATTACCTCACTTAAATGCATCCTATTTATGCAAGAGATTAATCACTATATCCCAACACACACTGTATGTAACATTACAACTTACATATTCATAGATAATGAAGCAAATGAACAGGTGAACTTGAACTAAGTATGACTCTATTACATGCTAGTCAGAATGTGTAACTTGTGTTGTGAATATGCTGTTTCCGTAAAAATGTGCTACATGCAATGCAATATCCTAAAATGATTAAAAACTGTCTCTAAAGCACGAAGATTTCAGAATACAGTAACTTGAAAAGTAGCTAATATTTCAGTATATGCATTATATGCAAATATTTCAGGAGCTCAGGTCTTCAAATGTCACAGTCTGTCTCCATCATGTTCTTCAAGGACTCTTATTTTGAAGTTGTCCACTGCACTACATTTCCTAGAATTCACTGCCCTAATTACTTCCATCTGTTCATCATCATTCTCACCTGCCTTCCATTCCCTCATTATTTTTCTGTGTATAAATACCCTCTAGTCTTGTTCAGTCATTTATCAGTCCTTGAAGTGTTGCGTTGAGTTTATAAAGTGTTTCCTTGTTTTGTTATTTTGTGAAGTTAGCTCTATCATTTGTTCCACTCCAGCTTTTATAATTAAAGGATTTAAAGATTCAACTCCTGCATCTCCTCTCTTCCACTCCTAGACACCAACATTACAGAAGGACTGACCCACAAAGAATACGGATACACTTATCTGCTTTTCCAAACATCTTCCTCTACTCCAGCGACCCCACTAATCCTCCTCTCCTACAAAGCCACAACTTGATGTGCACATCACTGAGCATGGAGCCAACAGTATTTTTCTTGGAGCTGTTCAGGCAGGATCTTCCCCTCTTGGAATACACAACCAAGTTCCTTCACCTTGCTGCTTCGACATCAATTCTGGACATATACATCAAGCCCATTTATGGAATGGGATTAAACTTCCACAGACCCACAGCATTTCCAGAGGTGGAAGATCTTCCCTTGGCGTATTACATCATAGCCACCCTGAATATGCATAACCCTTCACTTGCATAATGTCTAATACAGAAATAGACTTCTTCCACGCACCCTATCTCCAAGGTTACTCCTCCATACAATTCCCCTAAATGTTTTTGGGGGGGGGGCTCATCCTCTCCTGGTTCTGGTGGTCGATTCCCTGCCGCAGTCAGCGGTAGTGACCACGGAGGTTGCATTTCCCCCATATGCAGTGAATTATGGCAGAAACCCTGGGCCACAACCTGTGCCCATGCCTGCCACGGTTAACGAGCCAGTGCCCATGCCTGCCACGGTTAACGAGCCAGTGCCCATGCCTGCCACGGTTAATGAGCCAGTGCCCATGCCTGCCACGGTTAACGAGCCAGTGCCCATGCCTGCCACGGTTAATGAGCCAGTGCCTGTAGCCTCGACCGGGCAGTGTATAATGTCACAGTCTGTCTCCAAGTTCTTCAAGGACTCTTATTTTGAAGTTTTCCCCTGCACTACATTTCCCAGAATTCACTGCCCTAATCACTTCCATCTGTTCATCGTCATCCTCACCTTCTTTCCATTCCCTCAGTTTTCTGTGTATTCACTTCAGTCCTTGAAGTATGCTTTGAGTTTATAAAGTGTTTCCTTGTTTTGTTATTTTGTGACGTTAGCTTTATCGTTTGTTCCACTCCAGCGTTTATAATTAAAGGATTTAATGATTCTATTCCTGTGTCTCCTTCCTCTTCCACTCCTAGACACCAACCGTACATCAAAATAAGGACAGCTGATGTATTTTTATTTATTTATTTATTTTTTAAACCATGTTTAAATGAAGCGTTCATAAATTAATAAATATTTCAATGGAATTGTAGTTTGATATGTTACAATGTGACATGTTTTGTATATTGCATTTTATCAACTAAAATGTTATTCTCATTGACTAAAATTTTATGCCAATTTAGTCAGACTAAAACTGACTAAAATTAATGAACATGGCATGAAGAAATATTGACTAAATTAAAAGGATATTTTTGTCAAAAGACAAATTATGACAAATAAAAAAATAAAACTGTAATTGATGTAATTATACAGTAGGAATGCATATTTTACCAACCCTAAACGACAGTGGAGTAAAAATTTAATTTTAGAGTGAAAATGCAACATTTTTTTCTGTGAACGCAATTACTTCCTGGTTTCCATAGGACCAGAACCTAAAGTTGCAGAGATTGCTCGTGGAATCAGTAGCGCCACAGCAGGACAGATAAACAATTGAATTGATGCAAAAATGTCTGAGGGATGGTGCTTGACTGTAATTTGTCACAATGGGCTTTTTTATTTTTAAGTTTCTAAAACACTTTTCATAAAAAGTTTTGTTTTTCTGCTCAAAATATAATAATAATTAAAAAAAATCTTCCTTGTTCATTGTTCTCAGCAATGCAAACAGACATACAAATAAATTCATATTTTTAATGGATTATACATTCTTTTATAAATATTTGTAACCCAAGTAATGTATACTTTTTTTTCCCTTTTTCTCCCAATTTGGAATGCCCAATGTGTTTTTAAGTCCTCGCGGTCACGTAGTGATTCGCCTCAGTCCGGGTGGTGGAAGACGAATCCCAGTTGCCTCCGCATCTGAGACCGTCAACCCGCGCATCTTATCACGTGGCTTGTTGAGTGCGTTGCCACGGAGACATAGCGTGTGTGGAGGCTTCACGCCATCCACCGCGGCAACCACGCTCAACTCACCACGCGCCCCACCGAGAACAAACCACATTATAGCGACCACGAGGAGTTTACCCCATGTGACTCTACTCTCCCTAGCAACCGGGCCAATTTGGTTGCTGGAGTCACTCAAGTAATGTATACTTAAAAGTAATTACTTTAATTGAAAGTCACTAACTGTAATCTGCTTACAAGAATTTCAAATGCTACATGTTACACTACCTTTTAAAAGTGATAAAATACAGTAACTAATTACTTTGTAATCAGATTACACCCAACACTGGTTATTACACATCTGTAAACTTTATGCAGTAATTTTTACAAACCAATATGCCATCTGTTTTACAATGTCAATATTGGCACACCTGCCAACTCCTGATGTGACAATCCAAGTTATTTTGAATCCACATTATCTCTCCACTACCTCTTGCTGTTCTATAGACTTGTCTGAGTCACTGGCAACTATTTCTCTACTTGTTAACTCTTCACACTGCTCTTTAATACTGTTGTCATTCTTTTGTATCAAGGATCTACTTGTTTATTTTATTTTTGTGTTTATGTCACTCCAGAGACAGTTTCTGGTGTTGAGGAGTGTGAGAACAGGTTCTTGTAGAGAGAAAAAAACATTGCACGCTGTCTTTGCTCGTGCAAATGAGCAGGCAGGTATCGCAGGGAAAATGATTTTCCTGTCATGCTGCCAGCAAGCCGGCCCTCTCTCTGGATGCTTATCTTTGCTGAAAACTCAGGAGCACAGAATGGTAATGTGTATGTGTGTGTGTGTGTGGCTTCGAGATTGGAAAGAATGAATAAGCCCACTCTGATTTCTGAAGGTCAGAATCTGTCAACCCAACGTCTGCTGTATACACGGATACACAAAATAGATACATTTGCAATTTCGGCTGTCACAGAAGACTTCCCACAAGATTTTGTCTACGTCAAAAAGGACGAATCAGAGAGTGAGAAAATTTTTAAGGAATGAAAACATGAACGCATTAACATTGATTGCCTTGCTTTATGTCTGTATATATGGAAATGAAAGGCCGGAATAGTTCAGCCCAAAAATGAACTTCATTGTCTTCAACTCACCCACATGTTGTTCCATACATTCTTTCTTGACTTTCTTTCATGACTTTCTGCTGAAGGGCAGCACAACACCAGACCAGACCACCCATCCCCTCCCCCAACATTTGGGTCGGTTTCTATTTCAAGTCTTGGGCCAATTTCTCTTTCCACTCTCTCCATTTCCTTCAGCCCCTGCTAAGGTCTGTGCACGTCACTGCTAGGGAGCAATCAAATGCACTCACTTAAATCATCCTCTCTATCATTTGTAGTGCTGGGAAAACCATATTATTTAAGTGAATCGATTCTTTCGGACAGTTCAAGTAAATGAACCAGTTAAAATAAATTATTCCCTTACGTTTAGCATTGGAAATGCCGATTAATTTGAGTAAGTCTGTTCTTTAGGACAGTTCATGTAACTAAACTAGAGCACGTAAATGATTCACTGATTCACTTGAGCCCGTCACAGCCTTAAAGGGGCTTTGCCTTTTTTTAAGCAAAATATTTACTGCTGCTGTTTATTACTATATTTCAGTTAAATTGTATAAAATAGGGTGTTTTCTAGTTTATTAGTGTATATTAAGTATAAATATATGTTCAATTTAATGTTGTTAGCCTATTTGTTTAACCCTTCCAACAGGGCCATTCTTGAGCATATGGGGGCCATAAGAGAAATCCTACTTAGAAGCCCCCCATCGACCCCAACCCCCCACCCCGGATCCAGGCCCACTCAAGAATGACACCAATATGTAGTCTTCAACAAATTTGAATATATTCACTTAAAATTTAATTATATATATATATATATATATATATATATATATATATATATATATATATTAAAAAAAAAAAAAAAAAAAAAAAAAAAAATTACAATAAATTACTTGTGGATGCGCTTCATGATGAGGAAAAACCCTTTGAGCGTGCGCTTTCCTGTCACGTCTAGCTATATTTCTCTCCTTGTAGTTACATTCTCCCTTCCCTTTCGTGTCACAAGGGGGCCCGTATAAATGTCTAATTGAGCCATAACAGCTGCTTGATAAAAATAAAAATAAAAAATGACCTTGCTTTGCAGGACCACCTGGTGATAGCTACCATTGATAGCTAGAAACGGCCCTGCCTTCTGAAAATGAACCATGGTTTTACTATAGCAATATTGTAGTAACCATGACTGTAGGAACCACGGCTTTATGGAGGAAATGATACAATTAACCTTGGTTTTACTACAGTAGGTTTTACATGTTTTATTCATGTAGTAAACATGGTTTTACTATAGTAATATTGTATAATTACCATGACCAGTTACTATGGTTTTATAACAAATACCATGGTTTTGTAAGAAAATGTCAGTATAACTATCAGGTGATATTATTAAATTCTGCAATCAGAACTGAAAAATATTTGCTGAAAACATATTTTCTTGTTTAACTAGCTTCATTGTAGCTACTTTGTGTTAGTAGCTTGTAGTGTAGCTAACTACTTCTTTTTCTTTTTTAAAGAGTAGCTGGATTGTAGTTTAAATACTTTAAGTTATGAGTAGCTTGTAGCTAGGTAAGCTACAGTTCCAAGGGAGCTTCCCCAAAACTGTTTTTTAATTAGATTAAACAATTTCATCGATACTGTCAGTATTGATTGAAATGTATTTATTGTTGACAATTTTTTTCACTTGAACTCATCTTTCTGGAATGGTCTTCTCCACAAATGATCCATGCGACGCTTCCTTAACATCTGTCCAAAACAAGGTACCTGAGAAAGCAGCATAAGCCTGTTGCCTACCTTTTGGAACAGCTCTCATATCAAAATGTGCCTATGATGCCTTACATTGCTGTGTAGGTAGGCAGATCACCAGGTTTTGGAATAGAGCTTCTGTCTCTGGGCTGGAAAACTTGTATTCCTATCAGTCTGATGTTTTGTTCTGAAAGCCTGACGTTGTGAGGAAGAGAAAGGACCCACACTGCTCCATGGCCAAATTTCACAGAAGATGTGACATAAACAAACAGCTGCAGTGCTGTTAACAGCCTTGTGACTGCAATTGCAGTCACTTTTATTAATACACTCTCTTCTATTGACAGTGTCTCCAGGCCAGTCTCCGATTCAGTGATTTGTTGGATTAACCCTCTCTCTCTCACACTTACTGCTATGCCATTGGTAAGATAAACCCCTGAGGTTGCTCATTTGCAAATCTATCCGTAACCGACCATATATGTGCACACACAAACGCACACACTCAGTTTTTCCACTTTGAAGATTTTTTTCCCTCTGTCAAATCTGTTATAAGACAAGGCTGTTTAGCCTCTTTTCTCTCCTCTTTCTCACTTTTGTGAGCACACATGCTCTGTGTATGATTACTGTTTTGTGCAACATCAAATAGACTACAGGGAACACTTCTAAGCATCCACTCAGATACATTTAAAAGGACAACGCTAACAAAAATGAATTGTCCTGGAAATAAAATAGTTTTTAAATCTTTTTCAAGCCACTTGAAGTAGCACTTAATTTTTAGAGGACAGTTTCTCTGGCAATACAAATGGACAAATATAAGAGGCAGTGAAAATCACAGCAAACCTTGTGCACAGGTAATAAATGTACTCAGATTATCCTCTATTATTTATGTGAGTGTATCATGTGGTTTCACACTTATGGCTAAATGTACAGTAGTACTAGTGAATTGAAAGGATTATAAAAAACCTTAATGATTTTACACATATTTACTCTGAAGATTAAACATGTAAGATCACTAAAACACTGTAACACTTTCTTGTAACTTTCATTAATAAGTCATTACTTAAGCAATAAAGTACGAGACTTTATTGAGCTGTGACTATATTCACAATATAGCATGGTACCTTATATAAAACAACAGTAACTACAAAAAGGACACACATTTTTATGAAAACATTATTTTATTAAGCAAATAGTTTAAGTGGCATCCTTCCACTAAAAGCAGCCTGATCCCATGTACATTAAGTGACCATGGCAACATTTTTGCAAACCAAAATTACGTGCTGTATTACACGTTTGACTGCAGTTTCCCAGAGAAATGTCCAGTGGGAAGTGCCAAAATCCAGTGAAATTATGTTGTAATTAGACAAGGTTTGCAAGGTGATTTTAGATGGATGTTTCAATGATTAAAACGTAACAGTATTACCTCCCCTAACCTAAAACTTTAGAATAAACCTAACTAATAGGGCTCTATATTGTGGGTGCACAAATTGCAGCACTAAGTGCTACGACCGTTCGCAAATTCTTATCCAATATTTGTGAGAGCATGAAAGTAAGTGCAGTTTTCATGCCAGCGCAAAGCGCAAGTGGGCATGGGTGGGAGTGTTTGTGCTATCCGTGGTTGTCTGTGTGCAAACTGTGGATGTATTATATGTAAATGAAGTGGCGCAAAGCACAATTTGCCATTTCCTGAGAAAAAGGTCATTGCACTAAGACGTTTCAGAACCACACCATAACTCAGCGCAAAGTTTAAACTCAATTCCTGCATTTGCAGTTTGCCGATTCCACTAGCAGGTGGTATAAAAGTTCATGTCTAAACTCAAAATAAAAAAAATATAGTGGAACATGTCCCTGACAATTGCAGAAATTTATGAGATTTATGTTAAGCTATCTATAAGTCATGGTTTATTTTTCAATTATTATTATCATGTTTATATTTACAATTGTATTGATGATCGAATTTGCATTGGTATTGTTCCACCTGCTATCGTAGAGTGACTCCGGCAAAAGAGGCCGGTGGAAGAAGTTAGAGAGGGTAAAATATTTAGATTTGGTATGATTTTTTTGACCACTTCATTATTTTGATTATATTCTCATTTCGTTTGAAGTGCAATTTGAATGAAGAAATATTTTATGTTTATTTATTTTTGGTATTTAAATAAATTAATACAGTTTTTCAAAATCAAAATCGACCAGTAGAAGTGAGGTAGAAGTGAAGTGCCTGCTGATACAATCACTAATATGCCATGATTTTGAGTGTCAGTAGATATAAATGATTAATAATACTTACAATATATTCTCTATAATTTAACGAAGCATACATCCAAATTCTAATGATAATACAATTTTCCATGCGTATAAAAGAAGCATGTCACTGTCATAGAAATATGCCCAACAATCATCAAGGACATAGTTAATGCACAAAATAATGTAATTTTCAATTCTTCTAATTCAATTCTTCTAATTCATTGCATTTACACTCCAGCTTCTTATGAGCGTGCTGTCTTTGTTTATATCGCTGATGCTTGGGTGAATGCACTGTATAATAGGATGCAGACGATGCAATAACTGGAGAAGAACCTTAGAATTAAATTTGACTTTATCTAGCCCATTTGCGCATTGCACGCTCATAACTGTGAAATGTCTCTAGCTTTCTTTGTTAAAGAGGAAGCAGGAGCTTGGTAAACATCCAACGTAAGACTTTTATTTCACCACTTTTCAGTGACACACAAGAGTTTGCTTTTTAGCATAACAAAAAACACACAGAACACTCTCTCTCTCTCTCTCTCTCTCTCTCTCTCTCTCTCTCTCCTCCGGTGGATTGGATTGTCCTTTAATCCCTCTCCAGCTCTCACTGCAACACAAAACAGCTGTTAGAGGTTATTTCCCACCGGCGTCAATCCTTACCGTTTTTCCTCTCCCGGCCTCGCTCTCCACAGACGTCCCTTGGCCACACCCCCATCACCACGATAACATAGCAGTGTATGAGTAATAGTGTGAAAAATAAGTGTTTACAAAGTCATAATCATCCATTGTACTAGAGATTTGTGTGAAAGTGATTAAACCACACAGTTGTTGTAGCATCTATAGTGTTAATTTCACCAGAAGACTGCAGCAAAATGTAGAGCAGCACGTAAAAGTCAGTTTGCAAAAATGTTGTTATAGTAACGTTCATTCTATGAGACTAGTGACTAAAATATATAGACCCTGACATGTAATAGTTTGCCTCTTTGGGTGTTGTGCAGTAAACAGGTATTTCAAGTCATAGGTATTTATGTATATTGGGTATTTAATGTGGTATTTGGATTCCGGACCAGAACCAGGATCTGTTTTATAGCAAAAATGTATGCTTAACAAAGCACTTGTTCATGTACATTCAAATCGATGTAGCCAGATGGAGAAACTTCATGTTATTTTACTCTGGTTATAAATTGGACGTGGCCCTTTAAGAGTTTTGCAACGCCCCCTGTTACACACATGTGTGCTGGTTAGAACATGAGAGCAGACTTTGTGCAAGAGAGCTACCGGTTTTGTTCATCGGTTGATAATTTTTTGGGATGCATATGGATTGCATGTGTGGAGTTTGACCACATTCTGTGCACACTTGTGATGACTGGCCTCTACCGTATTTCACTGTACCTTATTTCATTTTCGTATTTCATTTTGGGTATTTTCTTTATTCTTTTCTTTATAAATACAATATAAAGAAAACCATTGTTTTTTAAATTTATTTATTTATTTTTTTATAAACAGCTGTCAGAATAAAACCCCCAAAGATATTTTTGTATCCTGTGGTGATTATTTTCAACATACATATGAAAAACTATGTTTCACAGCAAAACTATTTGAGTATTTCAAGAAAATTATGATGCAATAATGTTTGTTAATGCTATTGACCAATGCTTTAATAACGCTATTAAAATTATTATAAAGTGCCACTTAAGAAAACTAATAATTTTACATAGGCTTAATTTACTAACAATATCAGGTAAAATTAGCCCTTTGTTTGAGAAAGATCAGTGGAACAAAGACCACTGCCTGTTTTGAATATAAGCTGAAAATAAGCGACCATGTACTGTAACACTAATAATTTCATAGAAAGTTAACGTCTTGGTTACTTTCGTAACCTCCGTTCCCTGATGGAGGGAACGAGGCATTGTGTTGATGTAGTGAAACTAAGGGTGACTATTGGGAGCCCCAAACACCTCTGATTTTGAATAAAGGCCAATGGGAATTGGCAAGTGGAATTTGTATGCCACTCCCCCGGACATACGTGTATAAAAGGAGCTGGCTCGCAACCACTCATTCAGGTTTTATGCTGAGGAGCCGAGACAAGGTCCCGGCCATTTCAGCGGGTAGTTCAGTATTGTGGCAAGAGGGACACAACATCTCATTCCCTCCATCAGGGAACGGAGGTTACGAAAGTAACCAGGACATTCCCTATCTGTCACTCACTCAACGTTGTGTCGATGTAGTGACACTAGGGGTCCCTATCCAAAACGCCACAATAAGCTGAACTGTGGCAGGCCGCTGTGTGCCTCGTAGCCAGCGCACCAGGCCATCACGTAACCTCCCCCAACGCTCTTATGAGCATCGAACGGTCCCTTCAGGGACAAGTCAACTGCCCAAAAAATAGGGACAGGCTAGCCCAGCCATGGCCTCTTTTCTTCTTTTTTCTCCCCAAAAAAGAGTGGAATCTGTTTACCGACTGGGGGCCATAAGTGTCTACGTCGGGAGGGTGTCACTCCCAAGGGGAAGAACCACGGAGACCACACCCTGTCCAGAGAGGGGGGAGGTATTTTGAGTGGAAATACGTCACATGGTCTTACCGAGTCTTGTCGGAAGTATGTCATGTGGAGAAGTCCCATGGTAGGTCCTACCTGAGGGGGGAGGAGCTCTACAAACATGGTGACCAGGGGCAGAGGAACCTCTGCCCAAGGAAAACGCAGTTTACTGACAGGGAAACGATTTAGCGGAAGATATATCACATGGGGTCACCTATGGGGAACAAGCACATGTGGAGCACCTACCGCAGTACAGGGCTTAGATAGTTTCTCCGCAAACTCGTCTGCCACAGGGCTAAGGAGGAAAGTCATCCAGGGATCACAACTTTGTGAACACGACTGGGAGTCAAAGCGCACGTCTTCACCTCAGGGGAGGGGAAAGGTGCTATGAGCAAGCGGTACACCTGGCCAGCTGTCCCAGAACTTACCTGCTCGTACCTGACAATACACAGGATGAGACCGGCTCAACCCGGAGATTGTAGAACCTCGCAAAGGTGTTGGGTGTTGCCCAGCCCGCTGCTCTGCAGATGTCTGCTAAAGAGGCGCCGTTGGTCAGGGCCCAGGAGGCCACCACACTCCTAGTAGAGTGGGCTTGTAGCCCCATGGGAGGACGGCACCGTCCTGAGCATGATATACCATCATGATGGCGTCAATGACCCAGTGGGCGATCATCTGTTTGGAGACAGTGCTCCCTTTCCGCTGACCGGAAAAGCAGACAAGAGCTGCTTGGAGCTTCTAAAGCTCTGCGTGCGATCCAAATAAATGCGTAAAGCATGTACCGGACACAGCAACGCCAAGGCTGGGTCTGCTTCCTCCTGGGGCAGCGCTTGCAGATTCACCATCTGATCCCTAAACGGGGTCATGGGAACCTTGGGCACATAGCCCGGTCAGGGTCTCAGGATCACATGAAAGTAGCCCAGACCGACCTCCAGGCACGTTTCGCTGACAGAGAACGCCTGCAGGTCCCCTACCCTCTTGATGGAAGTGAGTGCAGTCTGGAGGGCAGTCTTCAAAGAGAGTGCCTTTAGCTCAACTGACTCCAGGGGCTTGAAGGGAGCTCCCCGTAGACCCCAAAGTACTACCGAGTGGTCCCATAAGGGGATGAGGTGCGGTCTGGGGGATTCAACCTCCTAGCGCCTCTCAAGAACCTGATAATCAAGTCGTGCTTCCCCGAATACATACCGTCTACTGCATTGTGATGTGCCGAAATGGTGGCTACATACACATTCAAGGTAGAGGGGGACAGCCGCCCCTCCAGCCTCTCCTGCAGAAAGGAAAGCACCGATCCGACTGCACATCTCTGGGGGTCTTCGCGTCAGGAAGAACACCACTTAGCAAACAGAAGTGATCATGTCTACCAACACGGATGGCAGGCCACTTAGGTCTTCTGCATCCCGTCCAAGGGCCAGACGTGGAGATTCCAGAGGTCTGGTCGCGGGTGCCAGATGGTGCCCCGTCCCTGAGAAAGAAGGTCCTTCCTCAGGGGAATTCGCCGGGGGGGTGGGGGGGGCTGAGGAGCATGAGGTCCAAGAACCACGTCTGGGTGGGCCAGTAGGGTGCTACTAGGACGACCTGCTACTCGTCCTCCCTGACCTTGCAATAGTCCCTGCAAGGTCAGAGAGGTCCCAGGGGCCAGCTGTGTGCCAGAGAGTCTATACTGAGGGGTGCCTCAGTCAGGGCGTACTTAGTGGGCAGTGGGAGGATTCCCGGGAAGCAAACAGGTCTACCTGCGCTTGACCGAATCGACTCCAAATCAGCTGGACCACCTGGGGGTGGAGTCCCCACACTCCCCTGAGTGTAACCTGTCGTGACAGCGCATCCACTGCGGTGTTGAGGCTCGCCCGGGATGTGAGTGGCTCGCAGCGACTTGAGGCTCTGCTGACTCCAGAGGAGGAGACGGCGGGCGAGTTGTGACATGCAACGGGAGCGTAGACCGCCTTGGCAGTTGATGTACGCTACCGTCGCCGTGTTGTCTGTCCGGACCAACACATGCTTGCCCTGGATCAATGACCAGAGCCTCTGCAGGGCGAGCAGTACTGCCAACAACTCGAGGCAGTTGATGTGCCAACATGAGTCGCGGGTCAGTCCAAGAGCCGGCGGCTGCGTGCCCATTGCATACGGCGCCCCAGCCCGTCTTGGAAGTGTCCGTTGTAACCATGACGTGCCTGGAGACCTGCTTTAGGGGAACCCCTGCCCGTAGAAACGCTAGGTCGGTCCAAGGGCTGAAGAAATGGTGACAGATCGGCGTGACGACCACGCGATGTGTCCCACGGTGCCATGCCCATCTCGAGACTCGAGTCTGAAGCCAGTGCTGAAGCGGTCACATATGCATCAACCCGAGCAGTGTGGCCACCGCTGAGGATGCCATATGCCCCAGGAGCCTCTGAAAAAGTTTCAGTGGGACCGCTGTTTTCCATCTGAACCCCTTCAGACCGTTCAGCACCGACTGTGCATGCTCGTTCGTGAGGCGCGCCTTCATCGAGACTGAGTCCAACTCCAAACTGAGAAAAGAGATGTTCTGAACCGGGGAGAGCTTGCTCTTTTCTCAGTTGACCCGAAGCCCCAGCCGGCTGAGGTGCGTGAGCACCAGGTCCCTGTGTGCACACAACACATCTCAAGAGTGAGCTAGGATTAGCCAGTCATCGAGATAGTTGAGGATGCGGATGCCCACTTCCCTTAGTGGGGCAAGGGCTGCCGATGCAGGATTTGCTGAATAGCCTCCGTCTGCTGTTTCACTGCCGAGAACTGCTGGGTGAAGTCCTCGATGGTGTCGCCGAACAGGCTGACCTGGGAGACGGGAGTGTCAAGGAACCGTACCTTGTCAGCTTCCCATATCTCGACCAGGTTGAGCCATAGGTGGCACTCCTGGACCACCAGGGTGGACATCGCCTGCCTGAGAGTCCGTGCCGTGACCTTCGTTGCCCGGAGAGCGAGGTTGGTTGCCGAGCACAGCTCCTGCATCAATCCCGGGTCAGAACTACCCTCGTGCAGTTCTCTTAGCGCCTTAGCTTGGTGCACTTGCTGGGATGGACCATGGCGTGCAGGGTGGAGGCGGCCTGTCCAGCAGCACCGCAGGCCTTAGTCGCCAGAGACGACGTAACCCTACAGGCGCTGGATGGGGGTCTCAGGCAGCCCCGCCAGATGGCAGTGTTTTGCGGGCACATGTGCACCGCAACCGCCTTATCCACCTAGGGAGTACCCCCTGGCAGCCCCACCATCGAGGGTAGTAAGAGCGGAGGAGATCAGAGACCGGGTCCGGGCAGTGAAAGGTGCCCGCCACGACCTTGTGAGCTCCTCATGCACCTCCGGGAAGGAAGGGACCGGGGTGGGGCGTGGCCGTGAGCGGCGTTCCAGGCCCAGGAACCAATCGTCAGACTGTGAGGGTTCAGGGGGATGGAGGGTTCCACTCCAGCCCGACACACGCAGCCACCTGGGCAAGCATGGCTGGCAGCTGCACGTCAGGCAGCGACTGGGCGACCGCACCCGAAGGTGGGAGCCCAGTCAAGTCCTCAGCGTCAGACTGGACAGCCCGCTCTCCGATGCTGCAATCGAGAGCTCATCCACTTTGTGCCGAAACAAAATCGCAAACTCGCCCTGAGACGAGCCAGCGGTCTCATCCCAGTGGGGCAAACAAGCGTACTGGGGAATGGGAGGTCTGTGGGGAGTTACCCGGCGGAGTGGCTCCCATTGGGGTCCCCAAATCTCCCCCAGTGCTAACCGACGCGGCCTCAAACCCGTAGGTAGAAGGACCGAGGCGGCGAGCCGCTGGGGTGGTCTTTTCCTCTAACGAAGGAAAAACCACGACCGCAATGTTGCCATGGTCATGCTCTCGCACATAAACCGTCCACGAACGCTGTCTCCGCGTGGGCAGCGCCCAAGCACGTAAGACCGCGAACGTGGCCATCGGAAGTGGAGAGGTAACATCCGCAACCAGGAAATACATACAAACGGAGTGGCATCTTTAAAAAGACATTCTCCGTTAATGCCACTCTTTTAGAAGGGAAAATATACTCTTTCAGTAGGAAAATAGAATATTCTCTTTTAGCTGCTGAAGTGCCCAGGAGCATTCTCTGCACTTCACCAGTGCAAGAGGGGGAGAAGCCACTGTAATGCGGCATAAATCCAACAGCTTTTTGAGGTGAATGGATCAGCAGAGTAATTCAGCTCGCTGAACACAGACGCTCGGCTCCGAAGAGAAAATCTGAATGAGTGGTTGCGAGCCAGCTCCTTTTATACCCGTATGTCCTGGGGAGTGGCATGCAAATTCCACTCGCCAATTCTCATTGGCCTTTTTTCAAAATCAGAGGTGTTTGGGGCTCCCAAGAGTGACCCCTAGTGTCACTACATCGACACAACGTCGAGTGAGTGACAGATAGGGAATGACGGTCTGATGTGATAGATTGAACTTGACTCACAGCTTCAAGCTTTTGAACTGATTGAAAAATAAATAAAAGGAACATTATTTTTCCTGTCTCAGATGAGATACATTTATATTGCAAAGGAGCGTATACAGTATATTTTATAGTCTCAGTCTTTGGTTATTTTATGGCATCTCCTTAAACCCCCTGGTGCAGAGACCTTTTGAAGTATTAAATATTCAGTACTGCAGAGACTCATTTCACAGTTAAGCGCCTTCAGTATTAGTTGTACATGGCATCCTGACTTGTAGGAGAGTCCACCACATTAGGCTGTAAAGCAATAACTTGTGTGAACAGCTGAGTTCCGTGATTTGTCTAACCGGTGCAAAATCCTTTGGTATAGACACAATAAAACAACACTCTATCAAATTAAAGAGAAAATACCTGCAGTCATTTTAGGTGTTTAGAGACATCACCACAAAAGACAAACACAGAAGAACTGTAATGAAAATGTCAGAAGTCAGATGTTTTGCAAATATGATTTGAGCTAAAAAAAATTTTGCCCTGATTTTAATAATTTAATGACAACATTCGATAACATTGCTATGGCAAAAAAACTTTTGTGTGATGAGATTTAAGAACTTGAGAGCTTCATTTTGCACTCTGAAACAACGTATGCTTTGTCACATCACACCAGGCATTGAATGGTTTCACAAGACTTGGAATGCAGTTCTTTTATGGTCATTGTATGGACAAAGAGCTTCAGAATTCCTCTTTTTGTGTTCCATGGAAAAAAATAACAGCATGCATGTTTGAAACAAATTAAGAGTGATTAAATAATGACAGAATTTTCATTTTTGGCTGAACTATCCATTTAATTTAGTAGTCTTGTTTCAAAATACAATATTGTATATCAATAGTAATTTAATCACAAATGCTTGTGAGTGACATATGATGAGCTACATTGTTTCTTTTGCTAGTTCCAAAGTGAGGTTCCCGGCCTATGCAAATCATACTGACAATATTCGATTGTGCAGTATGAGAGCAATTAATTTGTTTGGAAATGGTTTTTCATCAAGAGTCCACTTTATTAAGTCAGACTGTATTGGCAATATGAGACAGCCATAATTTGCATCTCTACTTTGGTCTATGCATGAATGCATAGAATCACAAATCTTTAATAACCTCATGTTCTTTAAACAACTCAATTCATTGAAGTTCAATTAAAAAGAGAGCAAAAATTACTTATGAAGCCTTTGTATATAGTATATTATGTATTAGAAAGGTGTTCATAATGCCTTCTGATATGCAGTAAACACTGTAATACTTTTTAGGTCTCATTGCAAGTAATTGTAACCACAATTATAATATAATACATAGCTATTCATGATAACACATCTAATAGCGTATACTGTAAATTTTAACAAATAAAAAAAGATGTGCTCCTCTTAACACATCATTGTTAGGGAGAAACATGTGGTGCTGTGTGCATGGCCTGAGTGCAACAATGAACAAGAAGGAAATATAGACATTATTTTGAATAAAAGTGTTTCAGAAAGTAACTCAAACGTAAAGTAATTAGTAATGTGACTAATCTCCCAATGGAGTAATCAGTAAAGTAACTGGATTATGATTTAAAAGAAGTAATTAGTAATTAGTGGTGGATTACTTTTTTGAGTTACTTATCCAATACTGGATGTTACATGAAATTTAATGTTGGCTGTGTTTTAATGCATTGTTCATTAATGGCACAACTATGAATAGCTAAGTATTATAATGGATTAAATCCGTGGTTGCAATTAAATGAGAACATATGCCAGATCATAAGGCATAGTACATTATTAATGCATTATATATGCAAAGATGAAAATGTTAGCAAATTGATGAGTGAGAGAGCACCAAAAAGGTAAAAATAGATCAAATAATTTTACATGATTCCACTCTGTTCCCGTCTTCCCACTCATAAGCAGGTCATTTCCATCTCCATGTCAGGTTACATTTAAACTAACCCTAGTCAAATACAGCCCTCATCATTACACATATGGAAGAGAGACACTTAAGACTGTATGAATGTATGAATTTACACTTAGAAATGTATGAATGACATTGCAATAAATGTCAAATAACATTGCATTTTTTCACAAAAAAAAAAAAAGTTTTTAGGTTTCATATGATAAAACAACAGATCTACTGTTCAGAATGAAGACAAAAAGGCATCTGAACACTTTCTGGTTAATGGAACGTGTCTGTATTAATGTAATTAACTACACCTGGTTACTCTGCTAGGACACCTGTTATCATTTACTAACCCTCATGCCATCCCAGATTGGGCAGTGGTGGCTCAGCAGTTAAGGCTCTGGGTTACTGATCAGAAGGTTGGGGGTTCAAGCCCCAGCACTGCCAAGATGCCACTGTTGGGCCCTTGAGCAAGGCCCTTGACCCTATCTGCTCCAGGGGTGCTGTATCATGGCTGACCTTGCACTCTGACCCCAGCTTAGCTGAGATATGTGAAGAAAAAAAAATAGAATTTCACTGTATATGTGTGATAAATAAATACAATTATTATTATTGATGTGTATAACCTTCTTTCTTCTGCTAAACACAAACAAAGATTTTTAGAATAATATCTCGGCTCTTTTGGTCCATACAATGCAAGTGAATGGTGATCAGACCTTTGTAGCTCCAAAAATCACATAAAGCAAACATAAAAGTAATCCATATGACTCCAGTGTTGAAATTCAAATTTTCAGAAGAAATATAATAGACGTGGGTGAGAAACAGAACAATATTTAAGTCCTTTTTTTTTTTTTTTTTTTTTAACCATAAATCTCCAGGTGTGATAGTGAAACTAAGCAGGCACCACATGTGATTTTCAGAAGTAAAAGTGAAAGTTCAAGTGGAGATTCAGAGTAAAAAAAAAAGGACTTTTGGTCTGTTTCTCACCCACATCCATCATGCTCTCCAACCCCCTGTTTACATGAGGTTTGTCTTCCATCCATAAGGGGAAGAGAATATTTAACCTCCTCTTTTTCCAGATCATCTGTTATACCTAAGGTATATGGTATGATATAATGTCTGGGACTGTGCTAATTTAATCATGGCTATTTAAAAAAAAGCACAATCTGTGCACCTTCAGACTAGTGAAACCTCTCTCTCGACTCCTACTCCTCGGACTCAACACTAAACATAGATATCGAAGTTACGTAACTCTTCAGTGGTGCTGGGATCCTGAGGGAACCGATGTCTCTGGGCATAGAGAGGCTCTTTATTTCACCTTTACTAAGCTGTTACATCAAACAAATATATGAAACTGGAGTGGAGTGGTAGGAAATGGAAAAACACTGTTAGCATGTTGCCCTTTTCACTCTCTTTCACTGTCTCGCTCACACCCAGAATAAAAACAAAAACAAAACAAAAACAAAAACAAAACCCGAAAACAAAACAGAAAAGGGCTCTTAGGTTGTGGTCACACAGTCAGTGTTTGGGATTGACAAACGTATTTATTTACAGGTGTGAATCTTGACTTGTCCTGTAGATGGGTCACTGAGTGAAAAGTTTATCGGGATGATAAAAATTAGAAATCTTTTAAAAACTAGTTTAAAACACATGTGTTAAGTTTGTAGAAATGTAATCTTTTTGTCTAAGTTAGTTTCATAAAATTTTGAAAACCATTTATAGCATTTTCTACAAAAAATGTAAAATAATTTAATGACTTTAATAGTCAAGTCAAGTGGTGTAACCATCAAGTAAAATTTATTAAATTCTTTCCTTGCACCTTGAATACATACACAAGTGTACACAGCTTAATCATTAATTTCAAAAACAATTTCAAACATATACATATACATATACATTCACTGATGGCCAAAAGTTTGGAATAATGTAGAGATGTTGCTGTTTCGGAAGGAAATTGGTACTTTAATTCACCAAAGTGGCATTCGGCTGATCACAAAGTGTGGTCAGGACATTACTAATGTAAAAAACAGCACCATCACTATTTGAAAAATGTAATTTTTGATCAAATCTAGACAGGCCCCATTTCCAGCAGCCATCACTCCAACACCTTATCCTTGAGTAATCATGCTAAATTGCTAATTTGGTACTAGAAAATCACTTGCCATTCTATCAAACACAGCTGAAAGCTATTTGGTTCGTTAAATGAAGCTTAACATTGTCTTTGTGTTTGTTTTTGAGTTGCCACAGTGTGCAATAGACTGGCATGTCTTAAGGTCAATATTAGGTCAAAAATGGCAAAAAAAAAAGAAAAAAGAAACAGCTTTCTCTAGAAACTCAACAGTCAATCATTGTTTTGAGGAATGAAGGCTATACAATGCTTGAAATTGCCAAAAAACTTAAATTACATACAAAGGTGTACATTACAGTCTTCAAAGACAAAGGACAGTTGTATCAAACAAGGACAGAAAGAGATGTGGAAGGCCAGATGTACAACTAAACAAGAGGATAAGTACATCAGAGTCTCTAGTTTGAGAAATAGATGCCTCACATGTCCTCAGCTGACAACTTCAAAGAATTCTACCCGCTCAACATCAGTTCCCTGTCTGTCACTCACTCGACCTTGTGTCGATATAGTGACACTAGGGGTTCGATCTTGAGAGCCCCAATCACCTTTTCTTAAAATAGAAAAGGCCAATGAAAATTGGACAACAGATAATTGGAAAAGAGTGTTATGGATCTTAGCCCCATTGAGATTTTGTGGGATCAGCTAGACTGTAAGGTGTGTGAGAAGTGCCCGACAAGACTAGGACTAAGTGCTACAGGAAATGTGGGGTGAAATGTCACCTGAGTATCTGGACAAACTCACAGCTAGAATGCCAAGGATCTGCAAAGCTGTCATTGCTGCACGTGGAGAACATTTTGAAGTAGTTCAAGAAGTTCAAATTGTAATAGTAAATTTTCACGTTATTAATGTCCTGACTACATTGTGATCAGTTGAATGCCACTTTGATGAATAAAAGTACCAATTCTTTCCATAAGAGCAGAATCTGTACATTATTTCAAATTTTTGACCGCCAGTGTATATATATATATATATATATATATATATATATATATATATATATATATATATATATATATATATATATATATATATATATATATATATATATATATATATATATATATATATATATATATATATATATATATATATATATATATATATATATATATATATATATATATATATATATATATATATATATATATATATATATGGATAAACAGTAGACAGAGGGCATATTCAGAAAGCTGTTTAAAAACAAAAGTTTATTTTTTGTAATTCCGTCGGTGGCGCTAGTTATGCAGAAAACTTTAAGAGCTTTAAGTGTTAGGTCTAGTTGGAATATGCAAGTTCAGGCTCAACATGTGCAGTTGTTGGCTGTCATATGAAATCAGTGTAACAAACCTCGGGCCGTAGCTTCATGTCATCCACCCACTCCTTAAACTTTGACAGGTGAGGCACTGTCAAAAAAATTAGTCTCTGTCATCAAAAGTATCATCACAATGGGCACCAGGCCCATACCCCCCACCCCCACCCCACAGCAATTTTTACAAATTTAACATGCTAAACACCACACTATCTCCTAAGAACATACGCTGATGAAAGTGTAAACACTGGAGAACAGAAAGCAAAAACAAGATTCAGGTATGAATTGTGGAACATTTCTGTGTTCAGGAAGGTGGATACAGGCATCAATTTTCGCTAGCCTCCTATCCAGCCATTTATTTTAAGAAAGGAAGCATCAGTAAACAAATTTGCTTACTTATGGTCATTTCATATTAATTTATGTAATACAAAGAAATGACTGATGTATGTCAATAACCTGTAACACGCTTCCCTCATATCGTTCCAAACTCTGATGTTTTCTTACTTCCGTGGTACACTAAAGTTATTTTCCCATTAAAATCGTTCATGGTTAGGTTTAGGGGTTGGACAGAGGTTAGACTTAATGGTTAGTTTTAGGTTTGGGTTAGGGGTTAAACTTAGGAACACTTGTACTCACATTGTTCGTTCTATGAATATTTTTACAATTTCTACTGTAATTACGACTTCTCATGAGACGAGTTGGTGTTTTCAAGTTTTGTGTGAATTGCATTAATTTATGAACTTCGATGATGAAGACAATTATTGTTTTCTTTTCCCAGCTTAATATGCAGAGGCAACTATAAGTATACCATTTGTATTTTGTCTCCCTGAAAAGTGTAAACACTGCAACTCTTTCAATTAGAGAAAGGAAAAAAACTAAGAAATACTTGGAATATTTCTTTTTGGAAGTTAACCTGGAGGTTTTACAGCCAAAAGTGAATCTGCATTATACAGCCAAAAGTGAATCTGAATTCTTACAGGCAAAAGTGAATCTGCAATTTTCATTTATATTCTCATGTTCTAGTATATACCAGTACTAGAGCTGTCAATTAACACAATTAATAATGGCACCTGAATTTTACGTAAATTCAGTCATAAGGAAATTTCCCAAGACCACAGAGGTCCAGTTAGATCTCATACTCTCCCTCTTAAAGGGTGCAGCCTTAGAAAAGGATGAAGTGACCATGTGACCTCTTTGTGTACATAAGAGAAGCTTTTCGAGAAAAGCGTAATGTGTCTCAGTTATTACAAACATTCTATAGCCATAAACAAATGGAAGGCAAGGATGTTCATACTTACTCTCATGCTTTGCCCCAAATTCTGAGTTATATCCTGAAGCAGTCATCAAATGCAATATCAAATGTGAATGTGGCAATCCGAGATCAATTTATTGAGGGCATTAGGGACGCAGGCCTTAGAAGGGAGCTTCGTAAGCTGGTGAGAGACAAGCCATGGTCAACACTAATTGAAGTGCGAGATGAAGCCCTTATGTGGTCCCTAGAGATCCTAAATCTCATGTCACAAAATCAGTCAGCAACAGAAGTGTTGTGTCTGAGACAGTAGAAGCTCAGTGCGCTGCTGTTGGTCTACCTGAGAAAAAACCTGCTACTCTTGAAGAAGTTTTAAAAATTGTAACAGAACAAGGAAAAGCTAGGAGCACTAACACAAGTTCACTAAGTCAGAACCTGTGGCTCATTGTAAACCCAAGATGCAGCCAAGGTTTACAGATGATGGTCAGCCGATATGTTTCCGATGTAATGGTGTAGGACACATAGCTAAGAGGTGTGTAAAGAAAAACAAATAGACTGTCACAGAGAATGCTACATCATAAGTGCAGCAGGAGAATTTGCACCCTCGCTTGCTGTGAGCCATGCAGTATGAGGGGCAGTCCATAGGAACTTACTTCCTGTTCCAGTTGCTGCCACCATGCTGCATGAGTCTGTGTTTGTAGCTTGCTAGCCTGCATATGCAAAGGATAAAATGATGAACATAGAGGAATAACGCTATTATACCACGTGCTTCGTTTCAACTGCATGTATATTACTGTATGCACCAGTTTTCTATAAATTTTTTCGTTTCTTTTTTCCACTTGTCTACATCTCGTGATTTTACTGCGTATATTTGTTTTCTCCTCTGTGTTTTACATGGATTACTGCATCAGTCTTAAACCTCTGCTTATCAGGAACCACCACAAGAACAGCAAACAATTATGTGAGGGATTCACATCGATCTTACAACAACAAACAAACAGTTGTGGTAAGTCATGGCATCCGCTCAAGTTATCGCTTCGTGCATTGCATGCCACATGTTTACTATAGCTTCTTTCATCAGCAGTGAGGGATTCACATGTGATAAATGTAAGAAATTAGTCAGGCTGACGGAGAAGGTTAATGAGTTAGAGACATGCATCCAAACCCTAGTGGAAGTCAGTGAGAAATGGAAGCCGGTAGATACTGTTTCGGATGCGAGTAGTACAGCAAGCAACACACACACTTTAGTTCTGGCTGTAGATCCCCCGCAGCAGGGCGTTTGGGTGATGTCTCGGCAGCATACTTGCTCAGCAAAGCGACATCACTCTCCCGTTCCTGTTAGGGTTTCCAATCGATTCTCCCACTCAGTGTTGCACCCAATGAGAATCATGTTGAAAGTGCCTTTGTTATAGGAGATTCTATTGTATGGACGTGGAAATAGAGACTCTAGCCACTGTTGTTGAATGCATTTCGGGGGCTCGGGTGTCTGACATCAAATCAAATTTACAACTGCTGGCTAATGCTAAACTTAGATTTTCTAAAATTATTATTCATGTCGGCACTAACGATGTATGGCTTCGCCAGTCAGAGATCATTAGAGATAATATTAAAAAGGTGTGTGAACTTGTAAAAAACAATGTCAGACACTGTAATATGCTTTGGCCCCCTCTCTGCTCATCATGGTGATGAGGTTAATAGTAGAGTAGTGTCACTAAATGGCTGGATGTCTGAGTGGTGTCCGGAGAATAGCATAGGATTTACACACAATTGGAAGAGTTTCTGGGGAAGACCTGACCTGCTAAAGAGAGACGGACTCCGTCTCTCAGGGGAATGTGCCGCTCTCCTCTCTAGTCATTTGGCTCATAGTCTTAATAGTGATACTATTGAATAACTGGGGCCCAGGTCAAGAAGCAGACAGAATGGCTTAACCATCCGTCTGCAAGCTGCCTTGAGACATCACACAGGTCACATAAACTACAAAACATAGAGACTGTATCACCTAGATATCACATAGAGACTGTGTCTGTTACCCGAAATACCAAACACAAATCCCTCACTAAATCATTTAGAAAATTTTTTTATTAACATAAAACTTGTAAATAACAAAAACATTTAAGATAAACATCATATAAAGGTTGGGCTACTAAACATTAGATCTCTTTCACTAGCACTAACTGTAAATTAAATTATTACAGATCATAGTTTGGATGAAACCTGGCTGAAACCAGATGAATATATTAGTTTAAACGAGTCTACTCCCTTATGTTATTGTTATAAACATGAGTGTCATCTGAAGGGTCAAGGAAGAGGTGTTGATACAATTTACAGTGAAGTTTTTGGAGTTACTCAGAGGACAGGATATAAATTAAGCCTTTTTAACTAATAATACTTAATGTGACCATCAGATATAGATATAAATAAAAAATCTCTGTCATCTATTGTCCTTGCTACAGTATACAGATCACCCAGGCCGTATTCTGATTTCATGGGTGAATTTGCACATTTTCTATCAGATCTAGTAGTTACCGTGGATAGAGCTTTAATTGTTGGTGAATTCAACATTCACATAGTTAATGAAAATGACACATTGGAATTAGCATTTATTGATATTCTCAACTCTCTTGGAGTCAGGACCAAATCATCGGCATAATTATACACTAGATTTAATTCTGTCATATGGAGTTGATGTTGATGAAACTATAGAAATTCTATCAAAGAGCGATGACATCTCAGATCATTACCTCTACTCTTGTATGCTGCGATCAGCTAATGTCACTCAATCTACACCATGCTATTGTTCAAGTAGAACTATTCTTTCGACCACTAAAGATAGCTTAAAAAATAGTCTTCCAGATTTGTCTCATATACTCAATAAGCCAAAAAGTCTAGAAGAACTTGATGTAATAACAGAAAATATAAAGAAACTTTTCTAGCACTCTTGATAGTGTCGCCCCCCTTTCAATTAAAGAAAATTAAAGAAAAACGTTCCGCACCATGGTACAATGATCACACTCATGCACAAGTGGAAGAATACAAAATTAGAGGTCTTTGCCATTAAAATAGCAGTTAGCAAACCACTTATCAAGAAGCCACAGCTTGATCTTGGAGAATTTACTAATTATAGACAGATTTCAAATCTCCCATTTATGTCAAAAATAATAGAAAAGGTAGTGTCCACCCAACTATGTTCATTTCTACAGAGAAATGGTATATATGAACAACTTCAGTCAGCATTTAGGCCCCATCACAATACAGAAACTGCAATTATCAGAGTTACAAATGACTTGCTCTTATCATCTAATCGCAGCTACATTTCTCTTCTAGTGCTTTTAGATCTTAGTGCTGCCTCTGACACCATAGATCATGACATTCTCTTTAATAGGCTTGAGAATTATGTTGGCATTTGTGGACTTGCATTAGTATGGTTTAGGTCCTATTTAGCAGACTGCTACCACTTTGTCTGTGTAAACAAGGAATTGTCAGATCAAACAAAAGTCAAGTATGTTAAACAAAATTTAAGTATGGAGTGCCACAGTTTTAGGGCCTCTGCTTTTCTCATTATATATGCTTCCCCTGGGAGATATCATTAGGAATTGTGGAAAACGTTTCCACTGCCGACGATACCCAACTTTATACTTTGAAACCTGACAAAATTTAACAATTCTCCAGATTAGCAGTGTATCAATGATATCAAAGATTAGATGGCTAGGATTCCGACAAAACAGAGGTACTAGTTATTGGACCAAAAACCTCTTAAAAAAATAAGACACTAAAATATAATTTGACTGTCGATGGATGTACTGTTACATTGTCTTCTACAGCGAAGAACTTGTGTTATATATGATACAAATCTGTCCTTTGAAAATCAAATTTACAATGTTTGTAGAACAGCATTCATCAACCTCAGAAATACTGCTATGTTACGACACATGCTCTCTGTTGCTGATGCCGAAAAATTAATTCATGTGTTCATGACCTCAAGACTAGATTATTGTAATGCATTACTGGGAGGATGTCCTGCAAGTTCAATAAATAAACTTCAACTGGTTCAAAATACAGCAGCCAGAGTGCTGACTAGAACCAAGAAAAATGATCATATTAGCCCCATTTTATCGTCGTTACACTGGCTACCTGTTAAATTTTGTATTAATTTTAAAATTCTGTTAACTACGTACAAAGCTTTGAATGGTCTAACTCCACAGTACTTAAGTGACCTTCTACCACACTATATTCCATCACGTTCATTACGATCACAAAATTCTGGCCTGTTAATAGTTCCTAGAATATCAAAATCCACAAAAGGAGGTAGATCCTTTTCATATTGGCTCCTAAACTACGGAATAGTCTCCCTAACACTGTTCAAGATGCAGACACACTCACTCAGTTTAAGTTTAGACTAAAGACTCATCTATTTAGCCAGGCATACACCTAATATATCCTTCAACTCACAATTAGGCTGCTTTAGTTAGGTCTGCCAGAACCAGAAACATTTCTCATAAAACTCTGCAAAGAATTTAATGGCATCTACGCTAATAATATTCTATCTGTTTCACTGTCTCAACCTCGGGATTCAACCCGAGGTTACCAGAGCCGGCCAGACCCAGCTCCGTTCCTGCTTAGTGTAGGACTCCACTGCTACGTGTCACTGAGTGATGACAACTAACTGCTGCCAGTACCAGCCAGACATCACTTCATTCTATTACTGAAGGGGTGGATTTTCAAAATCCTTTAATTTATTTTTTACAAGTTATATCTTATCTTTTATCGTCCTCATTTATTGTTATTATATTAATCCATTTTCTATTTTTCTTGTACTATAAGGTGCAAGTAACATGTATGTGATCTGAGGGGTGACTGAGGGTCTGGCTTATGCCAGGAGTGCAGTAAAAGTGATTACTCATTTAGCCTGGCTTCTGGAGAATATGCATTTACTGTATCTTATATTTATTCATAAACATATATATCTTTATAATTATTATATAATTAATCAGCTATTCTATAAACATTTGATTCTAATTTATTTAATTCATAATTAATTGTATGGGAGAGAGATTTTAGTTTCTTTAATGTAATATTTACTATGTGTTGTGTATTCTTTCTGTGTTTTCTCCTGCTTTCTGTCCTAATGTTCCACAGATGATGAGGCCTGACATTCCAGCAAGTCTTGGGGAGAAGGCCTCTATTCCGGAGGAGAAGATAGCACCAATACATTGAATGTCTAGATAACTTATGTCTCTGAATTATTTATGGTTATTGTGCCCTCTCTAACGTGACTTTGCCATAGTCGAAAATAACTTCCAAGGATTTTAATTGCTCTCCTTGTTACCCCTTTGATGTAAAGAAATAAGGAGTAGCCATAACTGATATCTAACCTCTGCTATCTGATCATGTTTGTCTCAACCAAGGATGGGACCTTGATTTATGTTCTGGCTAACAATTATTGTTTGCATGAAGACGGAAGCAGTCCATATTTGTAATATGTTAAAATGTTTGAAGTAGTTGACCTACCAGAATGCTAGAAATTGTGGTATGATGACACATTTAATGTAATTTGCATATGACTATAATTGCTTTGGAAAGTTTGTAAAACTTCACTTCGACTTCCTATCTTTCTAACTGTTGTATCTCATCGACAAATGATGCCTATTGAACCTGCAGAGGACAATCAGAGTAAACTCTCTCATTTGATTATTACAAAACCTGACTATAAGATTTATTCGTCAATATACATATTGAGGACCCAGCTATTACCCCCAACAGCTTATGTTGGAGAATGCGGGCAACTCTATCAATGTAAACTTGATCAACCAACAAAAATAAGGTAGGTAGATTGTATTATTTTGTTAGGGACTGTCTGGTGGACAGACTGAGTGAGACGCTGTTAGTGCCCTGAATAAAAAGAGGCCTAAGACACCCGGCACTCTGTAAGAAGAGTGAGCGGGAGTGGTTACACCCCGTCCTCTGTAAGGAGATCTGGCGTGAGTGGTTCTGACAGTCCATGCTTATGTTCTAGTCCTCACTTAGAGTCTTTATTAAGAGTCTAGCAGTGGCTAGATATCCCGGTGTGGTATCTTGATTAGAATTTAAGGATGTCCTTGAGACATCGGAAACATCCATGAGGATGGTGCGCAAATGATAGTCTGCAGACTTATGGGAAAACTCGTCTCTTTTGGTGTCTCCACTCAGACAGAGGCGCCCCGAATTTAGGAAAGATAAATAGCAGATTCTTTTAGTTTAGATTAGATATTTATTTTTATTTTATTTTCTTGTTTTATATACACAGTGTAGGCATTGGTTGATCATGGGTACACTGAGATCTGCCTTTGAGACAAAAATTAAAGGAAAAGAAATGTAAGAGATTTGGATAATTTCAGGTTCTCTGCAGTTCCAATTCGCTGAAGTCGTGCTCCTAATACCTGTTCTCCTGATTTTTATGTGTGGCAGCCTTTCCAATATTGTGATGCTTTTTCCTTGGGTTTGACCTGTGACCAATCATGCCAGATAAAATGGAAAATAAAGTCCCAACCTCCAAAAAGGAGGCAGAACTTTTTTAACTTTTTTAACATTGTAAACAGTTTTACTCATGTAGCAGGGTGAGGTAGACCCACTTGCTTATTGGCCAGTGTCATGCTAAAACTGTAAACCAATCAGTGCCCGGTTAGTGAATATAAAAGGGGAGGGGTTCAGTTGCTTGGGATGCATCATTGTTGGTACCACCCCTTGCGGACATCCTTCATTGTGAATGAAGGTATGTGTAGTAGCTGGGTGAAATTCGTGCTTTGTGTATACGTGATGGTAATATGGGGGAAATGCATATTTGCGTAGGCCAGGGGGCCAGCTGTGTGCCAGTGCGTCTATGCCGAGGGGAGCCTCGGTGAGGGCATACCAGAGCGGGCAATGGGAGGATTCTTGGGAGGCGAACAGGTCCACCTGTGCCCGTCCGAATCGACTCCAAATCAGTTGGACCACCTGAGGGTGGAGTCTCCACTCTCCCCAGAGGGTAACCTACTGTGACAGCGTGTCCGCTGTAGTGTTGAGGTTGCCCGGGATGTGAGTGGCTCGCAGTGACTTGAAGTGCTGAGGAGACGGTGGGCGAGTTGTGACATACAATGAGAGTGCAGACCGCCTTGGTGGTTGACATATGCTACCGTTGCCGTGCTGTCTGTCCGAACTAATACATGCTTGCCTTGGATCAATGGCTGGAACCTCCGCAGGGCGAGCAGAATTGACAACAACTTGAGGCAGTTAGGCACATGACGCCATGCAAGGAGCGGACGTGTGAGCGACGAGCTCTGCGCACTTTGCTGAATTTTCGATTATTCTCATGTTATAATCTGGTGAAATTTGATACACCCAGTTACACATTTGCCCTTTGTTGCAAAACATGGCAAAGAAGTCAAAATCCTCGGGCTCTGGAGACATTAAAATACACTTACATGTTCAGGATGAAAGCCCCGACAGGCCTACAGGCCTACAGACTTGATTTGGTTGGCGTGGCGGGAGAAGGAATCCAGCGTCAGTTGTCCAACGTGTCGGTGATGTTGACGAAGATTCTTGCTGACTTGGAGGCTCTCGCTGTAATACATCGATCGATTACAGCGATGGAAAAAAAATTCTCAGTGTTAGTTACAAGAGTGACTGATGTTGAAAAACAAACTGATTTTCTGGAATCTTCGGAGATGGAATTAATGGTGAAATTCCTAGATGAGTTTTTCCCGAGTCTGCTCGACATAATAGGCCACAAGCTGGAAATCGAGCGAGCTCACAGAGTGCTGGCTCGGAGATCTGCTGAGGGAGATAGGCCCCGATCGATTCTGGCCAGATTTCTGAGATCATCCGATAAAGATCTTGTGTTGTGCCAGGCGAGGAGCAAAGGGAAGCTTTCTTGGAAGAACCATAATATTTTCTTGTTCCCGGACTTTGCGAGTTCGACAAGAGAGAAATGCGATCGGTTCAAGGAATGCAAGAAACTCTTACATCAGTAAAAGATCTCGTTTACTCTAATGTTTCCTGCCAAACTGAGAATAGAAACAAAGGTCGGTCGCAAAGTATTCACATGTCCAAATCTGGCAATGTCTTTTATAGAATCAATGTCTGAGTAACCCACTGGATGTTTCTCATGTGAGTGGGCCTGACTCGCTGTATTTACTCTTGAGGAAGCTGGGCGACATTTTAGGTTTTTTGCGTTGGCTCTGCCGTGCGGCTGGAGCTTGTTTTGTGAATAATACTTTCCTTAAAGAAACTTTTACATTGAAGTTCCCGGATAGACTGAGAGTGGACACTATGGATGACCGCAAAATATCTACATGCTCACACAAAAGATGTTTTTATAAAGCTGATGGATTGTGTAAGTCATGGTATATACTTTTATGCAGCCTCTGAATGAACTGACTTGATCATCCGGGGGAACCGGAATGCTGGTTTTGTTTCTTTTTGTATTGGTTCTGCCTAGCGGCTGGAGCTTGTTCTGTTGAATAACATTCCTTTGGAACAGCTGTTGATTCATCTGTTCGTTCTTCGTGCTTATTCCTCCTGCTGGCTTTGGTTTGTTTTGTTGAGTTTTTTTTTATTTAATTTTTTTTACGAGACATTGGAATTATTATGTCATCCGTTGAACTCATAACAGCCAGCTCACTGAACATTTGTTTGTCTGTCCGAGGATTCTGAATGGTTTTATATCAGCTGAAATGTGAGACAGATCTGTGAATGAATCTACACATTCTTTGTGTTCATTCTTCCTATTGACTGGGATTATTTCACAAAGTGTTTTGTTATGTAATTAAATTGAGCAATCCGATGGCAAAGTTGTCGTGGGGACTCGTGGGCGTTCATGGACCTTTTGAGTTAAGAGGGATTGATGCCAGTTGGCGCTGTCGTGCGCGGGGTTAATGCGCACGTTTTTCTTTTTTCTGTTTGTTTTGTTCGGGGGTTGATTGTTTCACTAATGGGGAATGTGGTCTTCATAATTTTGTTTTTGGCACACAATTTATTTTTTCTATTATATCAATATGTCAGTTGTTAATATAAGTGTACTATCTCTCTCCACATGGAATGTGAATGGGTTGGGGCACCCCATAAAAAGAAGGAAGGTTATTTCTTTTCTTAAACGTAAGAAATATGATATAGTGTTTCTTCAAGAAACACATCTCTCCCCGCAGGAAGCTGAAAAATTTGGGAAGATATGGGGTGGACATGCTTTCTTTAGTGCTGGCACAAGTATGAGCAAGGGAGTCATTATATTGATTAATAGACATTTACAATTCAAATGTCTCAAACAGATTAAAGATAAATTAGGAAGAGCAATTATTGTTTTAGCTGAAATTCAAGGGCAAAGGTTGATTTTGGCTAATATTTACGCACCTAACGCTGATGATCAGGGCTTTTTTATAGATCTTGAAGGGATGTTGCAAACCGCTGGCACCCCTCATGATATTATATTGGGAGGAGATTTCAATCTTTTGATGGATTCAGTCCTTGATCATAGTGAAGCAAAAGTGTGTAAGCCCCCTAGAGCAACACTGACGCTTCACAGGATGTGTAACTTTGGAAACATTTTAGTCTCAGATCATGCCCTGGTGAGTTTAGAGGTGATGCCACATATAGAGAAAAAGAAATCATATAGTTGGTGCCTTAATGTGTCCCTTTTGCAAAATTCTGATTTCCAACAAATGTTAAAGACTGAAATCAATGTTTATATGGAGACCAACTGGTCCTCATTATCCTCTGTGGGCATGGCTTGGGAGGCACTTAAAGCAGTTCTTAGGGGCTGGATCATACAGTATGCCTCATTCATCAAAAAATCCAAAGCACGAGAACTCGTGGAGTTGGAAGGAAATATTAAAAGTGCAGAGGCAGAGCTGAAGTGCCGTATGTCAGCTGATGGCCTCAGAGAGTTGACCCAATTGAAATATAGATATAATACTATTTTGTCGCAGAAAGTGGAGTTTTGGTTATTCAGGGCAAGACAGTCATACTTTGAGTCATGTGACAAAGCAAGGAAGCTTTTGGCTAGATATAAAAAGCAGAGAGAGTCTTTTTCTACCATTCCCTCAGTGAAATCTGCTGGTGATGAAATATTTACCTCAGCCACTGATATTAATAATGCCTTTAAAGAGTTCTATATTGATCTTTATAGTTCCACATCTTCGTCTACTGATGAAGATGTTAGAAACTTTGTGGAACCATTAGATCTTCCTAAACTGACGATTGAGCGAAAAAACTCTTTTGATTCTGAGATAACCTTGGAGGAGCTTGACGAGGTAATTAAGTCCCTACCTACTAGCAAGGCTCTGGGGCCAGATGGTTTTGCCGCAGAATTTTTTTAGATCCTATGCTACAGAACTGGCTCCACTTTTGTTAGAAGTTTATACTGAATCATTAAAGAATGGAAAGCTTCCTCCAACCATGACACAAGCCCGGATCAGTCTGATTCTTAAAAAGGACAAAGATCCAAGCGAGTGTAAAAGTTACCGTCCAATTTCCCTGATCCAACTAGATGTAAAAATATTGTCAAAAATTTACGGGGGGTTCCCTATAAAGTTATGACATCTCTTATACATATAGATCAGGTGGGGTTTATTCGGGACCGCAGCTCTTCTGATAACATCAGGCGTCTCATCAATATCATGTGGTCAGTAGCGAATGATCAATCTCCAATCGCTGCCATCTCACTTGATGCCGAAAAGGCGTTTGATATGGTAGAATGGGATTATCTTTTTAAGATTTTGGAAATGTATGGGTTCGGGAGTACATTTATTGGTTGGATTAAGTTACTTTATAGACACCCTGTAGCAGCAGTACAAACAAATGGATTAATCTTAGAATATTTTACTTTGAATAGGGGCACTCGGCAGGGTTGCCCTCTTTCCCCATTATTGTTCTGTCTTGCCCTGGAACCATTAGCAGCTGCGATAAGAAAGGAGGATGATTTTCCAGGGGTGGTGGCGGGAGGTGTGCCGCATAAGCTTCTGCTTTATGCAGATGATATTTTATTATTTGTCTCTGAACCTAATAGATCTTTGCCTTGCCTCCACAGAATTATTAATTCCTTTTCCAAGTTCTCAGGATACAAAGTCAATTGGGCTAAATCCGAAGCTTTGGCTTTGACAGCGTACTGCCCAGTAATGGCTTTTCAGCTGGGCGCCTTCCAGTGGCCCAAACAGGGCATTAAGTATTTGGAGATTTTATTTTCAGCAAATTTGTCTGATTTGGTTAGTGTTAATTTTGACCCTTTAATAAAAAGGTTTTCGAGCGATGTCAGCAGGTGGGCTTCATTACATTTATCGATGACTGGGAAGGTTAATGTTATTAAAATGAATTGTATTCCAAAATTTAACTACCTGCTACAATCTCTCTTATTTCAAGGAATTTGATAGCATAGCGAAGTCCTTCATTTGGAATGGTAAACGTCCCAGATTGCATTTTAATAAGTTACATAGGCCAATAATCAAAGGAGGGCTAGGCCTACCCAAGATTTTGTTTTATTACTATGCGTTCAGTCTCAGACATTTGGCTCAATGGTCACTTCCATCTGAGAGAGCCCCTCCCTGGTTTGTTATTGAACAGGCAGTTCTTGCCCCTATTTCGCCATTACAAAGCATCTCTATCTAACTAATCAGAAAAGTTAAGTTACACCCCGTTATTTCAAATTTTTACTCGGTATGGACTAAAGTGCCAGATTGTTTAAATTGGACACTTATTTAAATGCTGCCTCAAGCATATGGCAGAAACCAACACTATGTATTGGCAAGTCTCCTTTCTGTTGGCCAGAGTTGATTGTGAGGGGGGTTGCTACACTCGGTGACCTATATGAAGGTGGTGTGTTGAGATCATTTGAAAACTTGGTCCAACATTTTGGGATCCCCAGACCTCAGCTTTATAGGTATTTACAACTGCGCCACCTGCTTTGCACTATTTTTGGGAGTAGCAAACATCCCCCTAAGGAGGCAGATGCTTTGGGAGAGGTGATTGCGGCTTTTTGAAAAGGTCATGAGGCATCAGTGTACTACTCCCTGTTAATTCAGAGTATGGGGGACGGAGCCTTAACTTCTCTCAAGAGAGTATGGGAGAAAGATTTCAACTTGGCATTGGAGGAAGGAGTGTGGGCTAAAATTCTTAAAAGTGCAAGGTTACGTCTTATACAATTCAAAATTTTGCATAGATTTTATTGGACCCCCTCTAGACTGTATAGGCTTGGCCTTAAAGACACACCCACCTGATGGAGATGCCAATCGGAGAATGGAGACATGGCCCATGTTTTTTGATGGTGTGTCGAGATCCAAAAATTCTGGTCAAAGGTTCAGAATTTGCGACATGGTGGGCACTCAGGTTTCATTTTGCCCCAGACTTTGTGTTCTGGGCTATGGGGCGGTCATCGATGTGGGGGATGGCCATATAGGGAACTGGGTTCTGACATGTGTGATGATGGCCAGGCAGGTTATTTTGAGGGGTTGGAGATCAGCTGGTGCGCCCCCATATCCAGAGTGGTGCACGGAGGTGGGGAGGGTGGCAGCTTATGAGGAGGTGTCATCTGGAAGACGGGGTGGCTTGGATAAGTTTGTTCGGAAATGGGGCAGGTATTTGGAGTTTTTGGAGGGCTCTCGGGTGGGGTGTGGAGAGAGTAGTGTATTATAGTTTGTATGATTATTATGTGTGTGTTTGTATGTATGTATGTATGTGTATATATATGTATTTATGTTTGTATATGTATGTATGTATATTGACCACAAGGTTGTTTTTTTTGGGGGGGCTGGGTCGGGGAGGGGGAATTGTGGGGTTTAAATGTTGATTTTATATATATATATATATATATATATATATATATGTTTACAATTCATTGTAAAAAATAAAAAAAAAACTGGAGGCAGTTGATGTGCCAATGCAGTCGCGGGCCCGTCCAGAGGCTGGCGGTTGCGTGCCCATTGCAAACAGCACCCCAGCCCATTTTGAAGGCATCAGTCGTGACCACAACATGCCTGGAGACCAGTTCTAAAGGAACACCTGCTCGTAGAAACGAGAGGTTGGTCCAAGGGCTGAAAAGACGGTGACAGACCAGCGTGATGGCCACGCGATGTGTCCCGTGGCGCCATGCCCATCTCGGGATTCAAGTCTGGAGCCAGTGCTGAAGTGGCTTCATATGCATCAACCCGAGTGGGGCGGCCACCGCCGAGGACGACATATGCCCCAGGAGCCTCTGAAAAAGTTTCAGTGGAACTGCTGTTTTCTGTTTGAATGCCTACAAACAGGCCAGCACCGACTGGGCACGCTCGTTCGTAAGGCGCGCTGTCAAGGAGACTGAGTCCAACTCCAATCCGAGAAAAAAGAGATGCTCTGAACCGGGAGGAGCTTGCTCTTTTTCCAGATGACCCGAAGCCCTAGTCGGCTGAGGTGTGAGAGCACCAGGTCCCTGTGTGCGCACAACATGTCTCGAGAGTGAGCTAGGATTAGCCAGTTGAGAATGCGAATGCCCACCTCCCTTAACGGGGCAAGGGCAGCCCCTGCGATCTTCGTAAAGACGCGAGGAGAAAGGGAGGACTTTGTACTGATACGCCTGACCCTCGAACGTGAACCACAGGAAGGGTCTGTGTCGAGGAAGGATTGAGATGTGGAAGTACGCATCCTTCAGGTCTACCGCTGCCAACCAATCTTGATGCCGGACGCTCGCCAGAATGCGTTTTTGCGTCAGCATCTTGAACGGGAGTCTGTGTAAAGCCTGGTTCAGTACTCGCAGGTCCAAGATTGGCCGCAACCCACCACCTTTTTTTGGTACGATGAAGTAGGGGCTGTAAAACCCTTTCTTCATCTCGGCTAGAAGGACAGGTTCTATCGTGTCATTCCGTAGGAGGTTAGCGATCTCCACGCGCAGGGTGGCAGCGTTTTCACCCTTGACCAAGGTGAAGTGAATACTGCTGAACCTGGGCGGGTGCCTGGTGAACTGAATCTCGTAGCCGAGTCAGACGGTCCGGATCAGCCATCGCGACGGATTGGAAAGCGCGAGCCATGTGTCCAAGTTCCACGCAAGGGGGACCAAGGGGACAACGTCGTCGGACGTACCGGCAGGTGGGGCCTTGCTGCGGGGCAGAGCGTGAGGTGCCACAGCACTTCATGGCCGTGCTGAGTCTAGGGACATCGAAGCACTTACCTGGCTCCTTGTGACCACCCCCGGAACAGCCTGGGATGGGGGAGGAAGAGGTCTGTCCTCGTAACCCGTGGAGACTACCATATCGGGGCGGCTGTGTGCCACAGCTGGGTGCTCAGGGGCGGAAAGGCCACCGCTGGAGCGCCAATCCTGTAAGAAAAGCCCATGGATGGTAGTCGTGGTGATGACCGTACACACCGGGTATGTGACCCAGGGAAGAAGGAAGCCGCTCTTTTGCTAAAATGTTGGGTACTGCAGCCACTTGGGCATGCGGCGAAATCAAAAAAAAAGGCAACAAAAGATTTTCCACCCGGCCCTCCACCGGGGGATGGAGTGGTCTTCTTACCAGCTCCACGTGAGTTGGTTCCCTTGTCCCTGGGTCACCCGTCTCAGGGGCGCTTTGAGGACCTCCGTGGGTTCTTCGGCGCCGGCGGTGAGATGGGTGGCGTCGGCTTCCTGCGGTGGGCTCCACGCCGGGGCCGGGCCAGAGGGGCGGGCTGTGGCGGAGCCGGTGCAGTCACCACAGGGGGACACCCTTAGTGACGAGCAGACGGGGTGCGGGATAATGAGCCGCGCCGGGGCAGGATGTGCCGGATTGCCTCCATCTGCTGCTTCACCGTAGAGAACTGCTGGGCAAAGTCCTCGACGGTGTCGCCGAATAGGCCAGCCTGGGAAATGGGGGCAGCAAGGAACCGTGTCTTGTCGGCCTCGCCCATCTCGACCAGGTTGAGCCAAAGGTGGTGCTCCTGGACCACTAGTGTGGCCATCGTACGCCTGAGAGACCGCGTCGTGACCTTCGTCGCTCGGAGAGCGAGGTTGGTCACCGAGCGCAGTTCCTGCATCAAATCTGGGGCGGAACTACCCTCGTGCAGTTCTTTCAGTGCCTTGGCTTGGTGGACCTGCAGGAGAGCCATGGCATGCAGGGCAGAAGCAGCTTGTCCAGCAGCACTGTAGGCCTTAGCCGTCAGAGATGACGTGAGCCTACAGGGCTTGGACGGGAGCTTAGGGCGTCCACGCCAGGTGGCGGCGCTCTGCGGGCATAGGTGCACCGCGAGCGCCTTATCCACCAGGGGAATCGCCGTATAGCCCCTGGCCGCCCCGCCATCGAGGGTAGTGAGAGCGGGGGAACTGCGGAATCGGGGCCGGGCAGTAAAAGGTGCCTCCCACGACTTCGTCAGCTCCTCATGCACTTCCGGGAAGAATGGCACTGGAGCGGGGCGTGGCTGCTTTGAGCGGTGCCACGAGCCCAGAAACCAATCATCAAGCCGTGAGGGTTCAGGGGAGAGCGGAGGGTTCCACTCTTACCCGACGCTCGCGGCCACCTGGAAAAGCATGTCCATCATTTCGGCATCAGCCTGTGACTGGACAATCGTCCCCGAAGGGGGAAGCCCAGCTGAGGCCTCTGCATCCGACTGGACAAGCCCGCTCTCCAATGCTGCGCTCGAGAGCTCATCATCTTCGCGGGCTCCGGACAATAAGCCAGACTCACCGTGAGACGAGCCAGCGAACTCATCCGGAAGCCCGATTGGGGCAGATGAGCGTGCTGGGGAATGGGAGGTCCGCGGGTGGATACCCGGCGGAGACCATCCCATTGGGGTCCCCAAATCGCCCCCGATGCTAGCCGCGCTGGCCTCATACCCGTAGGTAGAAGGACCGAGGCGGGGAGCCGCTAGGGTGGCTTGCTTTCTTACGAAAGCAAGCCGCGACCGCAATGTTGTCATGGTCATGTTCTCGCAGTGAGAACATGAACCATCCACAAACGCTGCCTCCGTGTGGGTCGCGCCCAGACACGAAAGACAGCGATCATGACCATCCGAAGTTGAGAGATAACGACCACAACCAGGAATAACACACAATCGGAAAGGCATCTTTAAAAAGACGCATCTTTAAAAAGATGTTCCGTGTGTGCGCTCTTTTAGTAAAAATATATACTCTTTCAGAGGGAAAAGCTCTTTCAGAAAATATACTCTCTAGTTTTTCTGCCGAAGCACCCAGGGGCGTTCCCTGCAGTGCACCAGTGCATAGGAGAGAGAAGCCGCTGAAATGCGCCGTCAGATCCAGCAGAGGTGAATGAACAGTAGTATTCAGCTCAATGAGCATGACCGTTCGGCTCCGAAGAGAAAATCTGAATGAGTGGTTGCATACCAGCTCCTTTTATACCCATATGTCCGGGGAAGTGGCATGCAAATACTACTCGCCAATTTTCATTGGCCTTTTATCAAAGACCAGAGGTGTCTCGGGCTTCCAAGAGTGACCCCTAGTGTCACTACATCGACACAATGTCGAGTGAGTGACAGATAGGGAACTGAATGATATCAACATTGAACATTATTATAATTTTTTTTAATCAATTAAAAGATGAATTCCATGTAGAGAAACATGCAGTAGTGCAGTATTGGTAAAAGTTGGTAGATCTTATTGAGTTGGTCCTTTAAAAGTAGATCATCACGCAAAAAAGTGTGGGCAACCCTGCTTTAGAGCCATACAGTGTCTGCACTGTGAATTTTGGTTCTGCTATTTAACTGAATAATTTGTCAGGAAATGCTGATAATAAGAGACATGAGAATTAAAAGGGCGTAGTGTATTTTACAGATCAGTTATTTCAAAACACAAGAAAATTGTTTGAATTTCCATTGTGCCTCTTTACTACTTTATTCTGTTTAAACTTTTACTTACTTTTCTGTTAGTTTAAAAAGGTGATTTATATTATTTTATTAGATAGAATGGAAGTTCCTTCTCCTGAGAGCAAGAAAGGGAGAAAGTAGTCATAAGAGATTTATTCGACTTAATAAAAAAGAAAATGATTGTAATATATTAATGATAAGATGACAGGGCTGAAAGATAGGTGTTGTAAATTTAAAGCTCTGCTTGAACAGAAGGCTAAAGTAAGTTTTATTGAATGTAAAGAGAATGCTGAAAAAGAAAGGCAAAGTTGGTGTTTTATTCAAGATTTAAAGGTTCTACAGTTTTTGATGTATGTTGTTTGAATGGACAAATAAAAGCAGGGATGATAGAAGTGGGTTGAAAGTTCTTGAAGAGGTTTATCTTGAAGATTTGTATAAGATGAGAAAGTTTGAGAGAAACCTTTGGAGATGCTTTGTGAGAAAAGCAGTTAATATAATGAATTGTTATAATTATCACTATTTCCACTGTTGAAGAATAACTTAAATGTATTATTGTGAAATTCTAAATGAAAAGGAACAACTGTAACAAGATTAGAAACAGCGTGAGAGAGTGGAATGTCCCCCTCTGAATTTCTCCCCCATTCTACTATCTCTCTCACTCTCAGTCTATGTTTGATAAGCGTCTTCTTGAAACACAAGAGCAGTGAAAGTCAAGAAAAATTTGAAGTGTGCTAAAGGCACATCTCTAAATTGTTTTATTTTCTTTTGATTTGATTTTCTTTTATATGGAAAATGATGTGACTTGACAATAATGTTAGATATAGTGATATGAAGGCGAGGTTCTAACAGCTTCCCTCATCATGATTAAAGATATATATTCAGAGGGCAATTTGAATTTTATACTATAGACAAGAGATTCAGTTGAATGTTCATCTGAAAGAATAAATGTAGGTTCAAAACAATCTAGAGACTATTATTGAATTAAGGTGATGTTTTTAAATTAAGCTTCCTAGAAGTTTGACAGAGGCTACCCTTTATTTAGTTTTGTTCTGATGTTAGTCCCCACCGTGATACATGGTTTTTGTGACATTTGCTGAAGTAGCATGTAGAGCGGAGGAGGGCGGGGCCGGGCTGGAATGATGCACGTCCGGTCCACAATCAGCCTGATGGCGCACGCGAGGGATAAATGCGGCTGGGGACGACAGTTCGAGAGAGAGAGAATTACAGGCAGCTGCCCTGTGTGTGGTTATGTTTGTGTGTTTTTGGTTAAGTTGATCATTAAACTACTATTTATATTCTCAAGCCGGTTCTCGCCTCCTCCTTTCCCTCTAACCCCCTTACACAGCAGAAATACAACCTAAAAGAAATTCATGATCTGTACATGAGTTCAATTTTAGAATTCTTACTTTTTAATTTTAATAGATCTGTTGAATTTGAATAATGCTTTGTGAATTTAACCATGTTTTGAACTGTCTCCATATTTAAGCAGTTGTAGATGGTTCTATTGGCTGTGATGGTTCTCAAGTGATACAAATGATTAAAGATTGGCTAATGGGACTGAGCAATATCTAGACCAGTGGCAAGAGGTGATGACCCAATGATGGGTAAGACTCTCCAATGGCAAAAAGGGGGGGAATGTGCTTCAGAAGGGAGGTGTTCTATGGTTTAAGGAAGTGGATGGATGCTTTTAGGCCGGAAGCATCAAAAGGGAGGTCTATAGGAATCTGCCCAAAAATTGTGAGTTCCACTCAACCCGACTGCATTTTAATAACTGCTTTACTAAAACAACTTATCACAGTGTTAAATAACAAGCATTCTGTCACTATGCCATCAGGAGATCATACCCTGTGTAGAAGGTTATTATTTATAGATTGGTTCTGGGGGTAAAGTTTTGAGAACTGTTGCAGACAAAGGAGTGCCTGACTTGGGAGACTGTTAGTATTAAACAAACCTTGGAATGTTTGTATGATGAATAATTAAGATTGAAAGATGATTTATTACTTTTACTTATGCTTTTATTGAACTCATGTACATTTTAATAATTTAATAGAATTAAAAAACAAACAAAAAAACATTGCTTGTCTTGTTTATAACAATTTAAATAGAATTGATGAAGAAATGGGAAAGAGAAATGTGCAAAAAAAAAAAAAGAAAAAGAAAAAGAAAAAAAAAAGGTCAAACTGACTAAGAAAAATGTTTCCAAAACCAAATTCTATTTTGTAACTTGGGTATGAAAAGCAAAACTTAAATGTGAAAAACTTCACATTCATGTGTCTGTTTTACGTTCTGTCTGGTCCAGTTTATGAGATCCAGAGTGTTAACATTATATGTTGCCTTGATGTTTATGTTACACTCATTATGATAATTTTTCCCTTTATTATGTGAAAAGGTGTTTGGTAAAATTCTAGAAGAATTTTTAAACTCTTCAAGCTTTTATGTGTTTTCATATTCCCATTTTTATGAGATTTTAGATGAAGCTTGAGAAAATAAAGGAAATAAGAAAAGCTTCAGTTCAGGTACAGGGGTTAAGTCAAAATAAATTATTTTTAAGTACCAAAAAGTAAAGTATTTTTGTTTTAAGAGGAAATTGATCTTTATTTTGGAAATTTTGAGAATAAAATTTTGAACGATTTTAAATTAAACACTGTAAAGTCTTGATATCTAAATGAAAGAACCCATGATTAATTGTTTAGAGAATTATTTGTTTTGTTTTTGATTTTCCTATGTGTTTAAGTATGTTTGGAGAACAAATTTACATGTGAGTTGCAACTAATTCATTGATCACTTTTTCAGTTTAAGTGGAATGTTTTTGTTTGTTTTGGAATATAATGTATTCCAAGTTTTATATTGTGCTTTCATTGCCTGGGATTTGTTAATTGAACTGTATCTTCCTTTTGAGGATGTTACTTCAAAATAATGTGCTAATGTACTTTTGTTGAAAATTGTCTGTTTTACTGTACATGACATATTTTCTATTTTATGTACTAACCTATGCAAACTGACTTTAGAGTGAATCCTGATAAATTGTAGTAAAAGATTTTTGTAGTATCGATTCAAATTTATCTCACTGATGTGTAATGAGCAGTAAAATAGTCTGTGTAGTAGATGTTCTGTTTTTGTTTCTGTTATTGTCTGTTTCATTTCAAGCCAGTGTTGATCAAAGATATGTCTGAGTATTGTTTGATTATACCATAGAATTTAGAATTCATATTATTCAAGAGATTTTGCCTAAGATCATTGAAAAGTAGTAATCTAGGCAAAATAAGGGGGGATTTTTGAAATCCTTTTATTTATTTTTACAAGTTATACCGTATCTTTTATCGTCCTCATTTGTTGTTATTATATTAATCAATTTTCTATTTTTCTTTTACTATAAGGTGCAAGTAACATGTATGTGATCTGAGGGGTGACTGAGGGTCTGGCTTATGCCAGGAGTGCAGTAAAAGTGATTACTCATTTAGCCTGGCTTCTGGAGAAAATGCATATACTTTATCTTGTATTTATTCATAAACATATGTATCTGTTATAATTATTATATAATTAATCAACTATTCTATAAACATTTGATTCTATTTTATTCAATCATTATTAATTGTATGAGAGAGAGAGAGAGAGAGAGAGAGAGAAAGAGAAAGAGGGAGAGAGAGAGAGAGAGATTTTAGTTTCTTTAATGTGATATTATACTATGTTTCGTATGGCCTTGTGTATGCTTTCTGTGTTTTCTCCTGCTCTCTGTCCTAATGTTCCACAGATGATGAGGCCTGACATTCCAGCAAGTCTTGTGGAGAAGGCCTCAGTTCCGGAGGGGAAGATAGCACTGATTCATTGAATGTCTAGATAACTTATGTCTCTGAATTATTTATGATTATTGTGCCCTCTCAAACGTGACTTTGCCAAAGTCAAAAATAACTTCCAAAGATTTTAATTGCTCTCCTTGGTACCCCTTTGATGTAAAGAAATAAAGAGTAGCCATAACTGATAGCTAACCTCTGATATCTGATCATAAGTTTGTCTCAACCAAGGATGGGACCTCGATTCATGTTGTGGCTAACAATTATTGTTTGCATGAAGACAGAAGCAGTCCATATAATATGTTAAAATGTTCGAAGTAGTTGATCTACCAGAATGCTAGAAATTGTGGTATGATGACACCTTTAATGTAATTTGCATATGACTATAATTGCTTTGGAAAGTTTGTAAAATTTCACTTCGACTTCCTGTCTTTCTAACTGTTGCATCTCATCGATTAATGATGCCTATTGAACCTGCAGAGAACAATCAGAGTAAACTCTCTAATTTGATTACTGCAAAACCTGACTCTGAGTTTTATACTTCAATATACATATTGAGGACCCAGCTGTTACCCCCAAACATTACGATGGACTTCAGAGGTTGAACTGATGCCAGCACCAACCGTAAAACATGGGATACTTCATATGCCACTGCCTGAACCTTGGACTTAGGATAGACCTCACCAAAATGACCTGTTGGTTGAACCACAATGCACCTCACTGATCTCTGCCTGCATCACCTTGGTCTAATGATAGACTGCACTCCTAAAATTTTATAAATAGACATTCAATTAATTGCCAACAACTGCCTTCATCAGGCAACTAACAAAGGACAATGCATCTATGTTAACTTCTGCAGTTAATCCAGGATGGACTTCAAAGACATTAGTCATTAATCTTACAGTTCATACAAAATATTTGTTTAAACACTGGCCTTTAAAACTTACTTAGTTTACTATTTTTAAACCATGACTTACACTACACACACACACACACAAAAACTAATATTGGCATTATATTCATGCTGTTTAGCCAGAGGGGAACTGGCCCCCACAGTGATCCTGGTTTCTCCCAAGGTTATTTTTCTCCATTAATCAACATCTAATGGAGTTTTGTGTTCCTTGCCACAGTCACCTTCGGCTTGCTCACTGGGGTTCTAAATACAATATTATTATTTAATTATTTATATTTATACACAACTTAATCAAATTTAATCAAATTAAACTACACAATGATGACTCTAAGACTTTAAAGATATTACAGTTTCATTTTCTGTTAAAGCATGATTTTCTGTAAAGCTGCTTTGAAACGATGTGTGTTGTGAAAAGCGCTATACAAATAAAAAATGACTTGACTATTGATACTTGTCGTGACCGACTACTCCAGCGTGCTGTGGGAAAATGTCCTGTTGCTAATCTAAAGATTAGTGGAGTAATGGCCTTTTGTTTACTTGATACAGGAAGCCAAGTCAGTACTATTTCTGAGAGTTTCTTCAGGGAACACTTGTCTGGTGAGGATGAAGGTATGCCATCCACAGCAGGTTGGCTGAAGAGTACAGCTGGCAAAGGTTTAGACATACCAAGGTTATCTTGAGGTGGAGGTTGAAACCATGGGTATTACCCTACCGGAGTGTGGTTTTCTAGTAGTCAGAGACTCACAAAACTCTTCTGCTTTACCTGCCCTCATTGGCATGAAAATCATTAGCATCTGTAGACAATTGGTTCATGCAGAGATTGATACCACCCTATGTGGAGAGTTGTAGTCTGATTGGAGGGAGGCATTTCAGCAGATGCAGAGTGCCAGTGGTCTAGAGAAGCGAAGCATAGCCTGAGTAGCTGGAAAAGGCATGGTACACATACCTGCTTCATCAGTTACAAAGGTAGTTGTCAAGGGAGCAAAGAATATGCTACATATTGGTTCATGTGACTTCCTGTTTAAACCAGTGAACACACCCTTACCTGGCAGTCTGATTGTTGATCCCTCTCTTGTGTCTTCAGAAAAACTGGTTTCGTGTACAGGTTGTGAATCTCTCACCAGAAGATATCTGGTTACAGGCCAGAACCAGACTTGGTACTCTGTCTCGTGTCGAGAGTGTGAAGTCCAATGAGATGCGTGAGGTGAGATTTCAGAGAATTTCTGCTGATATTGAAGACATCAGTGTAAATTCAAAAGACAGTCAGTTATTTGAGAAAAGCTCCAAAGAGTTTCTCAACAAGCTACATATCAGAATCAGTATCAGAATGAGCTTTATTGCCAAGTATGCTTACACATACAAGGAATTTGTCTTGGTGACAGGAGCTTCCAGTGTACAACAATACAAAAACAATACAAAAACAGCAGCAAGACATAGATGATAAAAAATTAAAAAAAATAAAGCTAATTATACACATACGTACAGACACACATATACATACATACACACATACACATGGGTAGTGCAAATCTAATACAATCTGTTATGTACAGTGTAAATACAAATTTGTTATGTACAGTGCAAGTGTTTTTTTTTGTTTTGTTTTGTTTTTTTTTTTTCCAGAGGAATGAAATGGCAGAAGAGGTTGGATGTGTTGGATAAATATAAGAAAGACTAAACTGTGTATTGCACATAGTTATTGCTCAATGGGGCAATTTAACTGTTCATGAGATGGATAGCCTGAGGGAAAAAACAGTTCCTGTGCCTGACGGTTCTGGTGCTCAGAGCTCTGAAGCGTCGGCCAGAAGGCAACAGTTCAAAAAGGTAGTGGGCAGGGTGAGTGGAGTCCAGAGTGATTTTTCCAGCCTTTTTCCTCACTCTGGAAGTGTATAGTTCTTGAAGGGGGGGCAGGGGGCAACCAATAATCCTCTCAGCAGTCCGAACAGTCCTTTGTAGTCTTTTGATGTCTGATTTCGTAGCTGAACCAAACCAGACAGTTATTAAAGTGCAGAGGACAGACTCAATGACTGCTGAGTAGAACTGTATCAGCAGTGCCTGTGGCAGGTTGAATTTCCTCAGCTGGCGAAGGAAGTACAAACTCTGCTGAGCCTTTTTCACAATGGAGTCAATGTGGGTCTCCCACTTCAGGTCCTGTGAGATGGTAGTGCCCAGGAACCTGAATGACTCCAACTCCACAGTGCTGTTTAGAATGGTGAGGGGGGTCAGTGTTGGGGTGTTCCTCCTAAAGTCCACAATCATCTCCACCGTTTTGAGCATGTTCAGCTCAAGGTTGTTTTGACTGCACCAGACAGCCAGCTGTTTAACCTCCCTTCTGTATGCAGACTCATCATCATCTCGGATAAGGCCGATGACAGTGGTGTCATCTGCAAACTTCAGGAGCTTGACAGAGGGGTCCTTGGTGATGCAGTCATTGGTGTAGAGGGAGAAGAGTAGAGGGGAGAGCACACATCCCTGGGGGGCACCAGTGCTGATTGTACAGGTGCTGGAAGTGAGTTTCCCCTGTCTCACAAGCTGCTGCCTGTCCATCAGAAAGCTGGTAATCCACTGACAGATAGAAATGGGAACAGAGAGTTGGTGTAATTTATTCTGGAGTGTAGCTGGGATGATGGTGTTGAAAGCCAAACTGAAGTCCACAAAAAGGATCCTTGCATATGTCCCTGGTCTGTCCAGATGTTGCAGGATATGATGCAATCCCATGTTGACTGCATCATCCACAGACCTGTTTGCTCGATAAGCAAATTGAAGGGGAACAAGAAAGGGTCCAGTGATGTTCTTCAGGTGGGCCAACACCAGTCTCTCAAATGATTTCATGGTCACAGACGTCAGGGCGACAGGTCTGTAGTCATTAAGTCCTGTGATTTTTGGTTTCTTTGGGATGGGGATGATAGTGGAACGTTTGAAGCAGCATGGGACTTCACACTGCTCCAGTGATCTATTGAAGATCTGTGTGAAGATGGGGGCCAGCTGGTTAGCACAGGATCTAAGACATGCAGGTGAAACACCATCTGGGCCCTGTGCTTTCCTTATCCTTTGTTGTCAAAAGACGCGGCTCACATCATCTTCACAGATCTTAAGTGCAGGTTGAGTAGCAGGAGGGGGGAGGAGGGGGGTTGCAGGAGGTGTTGGTGTTTGTGTGAAGTGAAGGTCAGATTGGGTGTGAGATTGGGCCTTTCAAATCAACAGTAGAACACATTCAGGTCGTCAGTCAGTTGGTCCATCTCTTTGCAGTCCTTAATACAGGCTCAGCAGATTTTAATTTCTGTCTGTAGGTTGGAAGAAGATGAACCAGACAGTGATCAGATAGTCCCAAAGCTGCTCTAGGAACAGAGCGATATGCATCCTTTATGTTGTGTAGCAGTGATCCAGAATATTTCTGTCTCTGGTGGGGCATGTAATGTGCTGTTTGTATTTGGGCAGTTCACGTGTGAGGTTTGCTTTGTTAAAATCCCCAAGGATAATAATAACTGAGTCCGGGTATTGTTGTTCCGTGTCTGTGATTTGATCAGCCAGCTGTTGCAGCGCTGTGTTCACACACGCGTTTGGCACGATATACACACTCACCAAAATAAACGAGGAAAACTCCCGCGGCGAGAAGAAAGGCTTACAGTTAATAAAGAGTGCTTCCAAATTAGGACAGCACATCCTCTTTAACGTAATTACATCTGTGCACCAACTTTCACTGATGTAAAAGCATGTTCTACCGCCTCTCGTTTTCCACGTTAACTCTGTGATGCGATCCGCTCTGAACAGCTGAAAGCCCAGCAGATGTAACGCATTGTCCGGAATGGCTTCACTCAGCCAGGTTTCTGTGAAGCACAAGGCAGCAGAGTTTGAAAAGTCCTTGTTTGTGCGGGTGAGGAGATGTAGTTCGTCCGTTTTGTTAGGGAGAGTGCGGAGATTCGCTAGATGAATGCTCGGCAGCATTGTTCAAAAGCCCCGCCGACAGAGTTTGACCAGCGTGCCTGCTCGTCTCCCTCGCCTGCGTCTCATAGTGAGTTTAAACAACACAGCCGCGCCTCCGACTAAAATGTCAAACAAAACGTCCGAATATTCAAAATCCAGGAAAAGATTGACTGGTGTATGCTGTCGAATATTCAGCAGTTCATCTCTGGTAAAACTGATTGAAAAAAGATTAATAAACACAGGACAAACAAACAAAAACAACAAAACAATAGAACCGCTCCACACTGAGGCAGCCATCCATGGTACATTGGTGGTACTCCTAAATAGCAGGCAGAGCTGAGTGATTTGTTGATGAATACTCTGATATTTTTGCTCTTGAGGAAGAAGATCTCGGTTTTACAGATGTAGTGCAACATGAGATTCACGTGGCGGATGATGAGGTTGAAATGAGACACAGGTGTGTCTGCCCCCCCATTACTGGAGAGGAAATCAGCCACAACCATCTGCGGCCTCGGCCTGTGGACCACCTGAAATTTGAAGGGCTGTCGTGCCAGGTACCAACGTGTGATCCGCGCATTGGTATCCTTCATGCGGTGGAGCCGCTGAAGCGGGGCGTGATCCGAGCAGAGGATGAAGGCCTGCCCCAGAAGGTAATAGCGGAGGGTTAGGACCACCCACTTGATGGCAAGGCATTCTTTCTCAATCGTGCTGTACTTAGTCTCCCTCAAAGAGAGCTTGTGACTAATGTACAGGATGGGCCGCTCCACCCCCTCCACCTCCTGCGAGAGCATGTCCCCCAACCCCCTCTCTGATGCATTCATCTGCAAAATGAAGGGGAGAGAGAAGTTAGGAACATGTAGGAGTGGTCCGCCACAGAGTGCAGATTTCACTCTCATAAAAGCCTGTTGGCACGCCTCCGTCCACTGGACCAGATCTGGCACCCCCTTTTTAGTGAGATCAGTCAAGGGGCTGGTGACATCAGAGAAATTAGGCACAAACCTTCGGTAGTAGCCAGCTAGCCCCATAAACTGTCTCACCTCCTTTTTGGTCTTGGGATGTGGGCAGGCCACTATCGCCATGGTCTTATCAATTTGTGGCCGTACCTGCACATGACTCAAGTGGAAGCCCAGATACCCTACATACACCTCTCCAATTGCGCACTTTTTCGGGTTTGCCCTGAGCCCCGCCTGCCTCTGCGACCTCAGAATGGCTCTCAGATGCTGCATATGCCTCTGACAGTTGTTACTGTATATGATGATGTCATCTAATTAGTCAGCGGCATATGCAGCTTGCGGTCATAGAATCTTATCCATGAGGTGCTGGAATGTGGCGGGAGCCCCGAACAAACAGAACGGAAGAGTGACGAATTGGTGTAATCCGAACGGTGTGGAAAATGCAGTTTTCTCTCGGGATAATGGAGTTAAGGGGATCTGCCCATATCCCTTTGTTAAGGCATCATGGAGCTGCTGGACAAACGGGTGGCCGGTGTCGCTCAGGCTGAGGGAGTGGAACCGCTGGCGGTGTTGTTCTGGGGTGCACCCAACCCGTTGCAGGACAGCAGTTTTCAGCTTCACGTATTCAGACAGTCCTCAGCTGGTAGTTGCTGCACCACCTCCAGCCAGCCGGAGGCGGTGGCTGACTGCTTGAAGAGGCTCACATATGCCTCCGGATCGCCTGGAATGCCACTCCTGGGCGAGGAGGACTTGATGATGGGTCTCCTGGATGCTAGCCAGGGCACGGATGACTTCGCCCAGTGGTGAGGTGTCCATGGCAGCCAGTCTTCTTTGCAATCCCGGGTTTCGGCACCAGTGTAGAGGGGTTCGAGTAGGAAGGACACGGGAGCCGGTTTCACAGTCCATGTGAGTCAACTTTTAATACAATTCCTTTTCAGCTTCACAACATAGTATTGGCTTTTCAGCACTTAAAACACTTTACAGAACACACACTGCTTCAGTTTAAACAGTTCACATAAACAATAACACAGCTTTTCTGTGTGGCTCAGGGTGTGGCACCAACTCTCTCTCTCGGTCTGTCACTCAGGCAGCCTTTTAAAGCCTGTCTCCATCATCACTGAAACGAGAGACAGGTGTTTAATATCAATAATCACCAGGTAATGGCCCTTACCGCTTCCTCTCTCCCCAGTGACAGACACACAACCACGTCCTGCTCCACAAGGTGTATCCCACCCACTTAGTAAAGGGAAGTCAGAGAACATATCACCAAGCTCCTTAAGGAAGGAGTGATCCAAAAAAGCACTAGTGTTAATGCTTCACCTATCATGCTAGTTAGGAAAACTGATGGCAGTCTCTGGCTTTGTGTCAATTACAGGTGGCTGAACTCAAAGACCATGCGAGACATGTTTCCTCTGCCTAGGATAGATGAAAGCTTTGATGCACTACAAGGAGCAAAGTTCTTTTCTTCCATTTATTTAGCAAGTGGATATCATTAGGTTGCTGTCCACGAGCAAAACAGGCATAAGACTGCGTATATGACTCCATTTGGGATCATTGAGTATTCCCGGATGCCCTTTAGGGTTTGCAACGGACCTTCGATGTTTCAACATCTTATGCAGGCTTCCATGGATGATCTAATTTTTCAGATCATGCTAGTGTACCTTGATGACATACTAGTGTACTCTCCCACTTTCCCTGAGTACTTGCAGAGACTGGAAGTAGTCTTTGACAGACTAAAAGAAACAGGTCTCAAAGTTAAGCCTGAAAAGTGTAATTTCTTGCAGCAAAAAACAACTTTTTTAGGTCATCAGATCTCAGCTCGAGGTATTGATACTGATCCAGGTAAAGTTGAAGTGGTCAAGCAATGAAAATTCCCAATACTGTCAAGGAATTATGGTTGTTCTTAGGGTTCCGTAGTTACTACAGAAAGTTAATTGAGGGTTTTTCTAGGATTGTCGGCCTTCTCCATGATTTTCCATCTCATCCATTGCGGAGGCAACTGACCTGTGTATCAAGCAGTTTGGTGCCACGAAGAGAGAGTTTTGTGCTTTGTGATCATCATAGTGCCAATCAGCATTTGAGCTGCTGAAGGAGAAGCTTACTTCTCATTGGAGACTGATGCAAGCAGTGAAGGCCTGGGTGCTGTCTTATACCAGCAGCAGGGTGAGTGTATGAAAGTCATAGCTTATGCCAGTAGGAGACTTTGTAAAGCAGAAAGGAATGACAGAATTTACAGTAGCATGAAGCTTGAGATACTGACCCTCATGTGGGTTATCTCTGAAAAATTCCATGGTTATCTACTGGGTTCCAAGTTTGTGGTTATAACAGATAACAACCCTCTGTGCCATCTAAAAATGACCAAGCTCTGTGCAAATGAACAAAGATGGATTGCTCAATTAGCTATCTTTGATTTTGAGGTGCCACTCCTAAGGATGCAGAATACGATGACTGCCTTAAAGCCTGACTTAGTGATGGCTGGTGAAAAGTGATGTAGGCTTAGATAGATTTGTGCTTTAGAGTGTGGAATAGAGGAAGGCAGTAACCCTCAAAGAAGTATGCCTACTCTGCCGGGTTATACAATAGCTGAACTGAAGGATTTTCAATTGAAAGTTCCCACTCTCAGATCTTTTGTGGGAGATCTGGTCTATCAAATTATGTTCTGTCACTGATAAAGCAGTGGAAGTGTGTTAGAGAGCTGGATGGTGTGCTTTATCGCATTGTGAATGACCAACATTTGTGGTGAATGTCAACAGCTGCTCTTACCCTCATATTTAAAAGAACAGGTCCTTGAAAGTGTTCATGACAGTATGGGACATCAGGGCATTGAGTGCACGCTAAACCTGTTGCGGCAATGATGCTTCTGGGTTGGCATTTATAATGATGTGGAACGGTGGATCAAAAAGTGACCAAGGTGAATCTTAACCAAGATCCCGCAGCCAAGGATACATCCTCCTATGAAGCCATTTCTGCCTTCAAGCCCCCTTGAAGTAGCAGCAGTAGATTTTACTGTGCTTGAACCTGCCTCTGATGGTCATGAGAATGTGTTAATTGTGACTGATATTTTCACAAAGTTCACACAGGTGTTTCCGTCCAAGGATCAGAAGGCTGATACCACTGTCAAGATCCTTCTGAAAGAGTGGTTCATGAAATATGGTGTGAGCAGAAAGTGACGTGGTTGCTGAGCTGTGTAAAATGTATGGTGTAAAGAAAACCCACACCACACCCTATTGGCCTCAGTGTAATGCTCAGTGCGAGCACTTCAACAGAATGCTCCATGATCTATTACATACACTCCCCCCTGAAAAGAAAAAGGGTTGGCCAGAACACCTTCCTGAGTTGTTATATGCTCATAATGGAACACCACATGCAACCACTGGATACTTACCCCGCATCTCCCAGTAGATGCACTGCTAGGTCAAGAACAAACTGTGGACAGAAAACATAACTGGTTAGTGATTCACCTAGACAGATTGAAAGAAGCTCATAAAGAAGCCAGGGAATACACTGAACACAAGGCTGCTGAGAGACTTGCCCCTTTGACCCATTCTACCACAACACCACAATTGAGGGGAGAATCTGTTTCTGAGCAGGTTGAGGTTGTGCATTCTGATCCTGATTTTGTTGTCATAGAAGAGGTCACATATCCTAGTCTGCAAGAGTCAGAGAATGTAAACCCTGAAAACCCAGTGCCAGCCACTGAAGCCCTTACAGGTGAACCTGTACTGATTTCAGGGAACATTGAACAAAAAGGTTTGGTACCAGAGAGAGTTGAGCAATGGGGAGTATAGCAATGACACAGCTCCCAGAGTGTCTTGTCCAGAGAGAGTTGAGCCTGACATTGGCACAGCTCCTAGAATGTCTGAACCAGAGATGATAAAGCCTGCACAAGCACAAAGAAGATCTAAAAGAGCCAATGCTGGCATACACTCAAACCCATTTAATGAGCCAAAATCTGCATGCAATGATGTTTCACTCAGTCCTGAAGCCTTCTCACAGGTGTTAACAAGCCTGGGTAATATGTTCTTTAAAGAAGCTGTTAAAGAAGTGAAAAATATATATTAAGTCATCGGGGACAATTACTTTTAGCAGGGGAGAATGTAGCCAAGTGGAGAAATTTCTGTAACTTAAATCTAATCATAAATTGGATGTGGCCCCTTTAAGAGTTTTGCAAACACCGCTTTCCGGTACTCTCGTGTACAGACGTGAAAACAAATGTTATAAAAGAGAGCTCCCGGTTTTGTTTATCATTTGAGAATTACTTGGGTTGTACCGATGAGTGCCTATAGAGGGCACTAACACATTGAGAAATGTAAGTGAAGAGATGAAGAAGAATAAAATTCATAGATGGCATGATGTGAACACACAACATGTATGTTGTCTGTGTAAGCTAAATGAAACATGGTACCAGAGTAAATCTGTAATCAGTTTTCAATATGAGTGTAAATAGCATCCGGCAGCAAGATGAGTTGAGTTTGAGCAGCAATGTCCATGTCAATTGGAAATCTTTCAAGAACAGCTTCGAGCTGTACCTGTTAGCAATGGGGCAGGAGAGGGACAATGACCGCCGAAAGATTGCACTGCTTCTCACAGTGGCGGGCCGAGCTGTGATAGATGTCTTCAACACATTCGAGCTCTCTGAGGAGGAGAAAGATAAGTCCGATGCTGTTATGACAAAGTTTGAGGAATATTGCACACTCAGAAAAAATTTAACTTACGAACGGTATGTTTTTAGGAATCAGATGCAAAAAGAGGGAGAGGATATTGAGCAGTACGTGACAGACTTGCGTTTGAAAAGCCAATCATGCAACTTTGGGACTTTGTCTGATTCTATGATAAGGGACCAAACAGTCATTGGCATTTTGGCAAGAAAGTGAGAAGACAGTTACTCGGGGAGACTGATTTGACTTTGGATAAAGCAATTTGAATTTGCCAAGCGTCTGAGAGTGTGAATTTACTGCTCAAATCCTTCGACACAGAAAGTGAACCTGCAGCAGCAATGGATGCTGTGCACGAGTGTGCAAAGGGAACCATTAAGAGAAAAAACGCAAACCCAGGCGAAAGAACATTAAAGACTGCAACCGATGTGGTACCAACCACAAAAATGCCAGGCTTATGGCAAGGATTGCCACAATTGCGATGGGAAAAACCCCTTCGCGAGGAGCTGCTTAACTAAAAGAAAAGTATGAGTTGTTGACAGAGCCAAGGACACCAGCAACAGCGATGAGGACAAGCAGTTCTTTGTGGAAGCTGTGGTGGACGAAGTGAGCACCAAGGATGAGTGAATAGCCCATTTAGATGTCAACAGAGCGACTGTAACTTTTAAATTGGACACTGGTGTACAGGTGAACCTTCTGCCAACAAAAGACTTTTACAGACTGGAAAAAAGCCAAAAGTATGAGACAAAAAGATTAACATTCGGACTTACAATAATGAGCCAATTCCTACAAAAAGGGGTATGTAGGATCACACTGACAACAAAAAATGGATGTTCTGTAAATGTAATGTGTGTACTGGTGGAAGGCAATAGACAGCCTATACGTGGGCTGAAGGCCTGTGAAAATCTGGGGCTTATAAGGAGAGTTCATGTGATTAATAGTACAGCAGTTACACCGAGTGAAACAGAAAGAGATGATAACTAGTACTAACGATAAAGTTAAACAGTATCTAGATGTGTTCAAAGGTGTGGGTTGCTTACCAGGAAAACACAAAATACAGCTGAAAGACAATCCTGAAACAGTCATACATCCAGCCAGGAAGGTACCAGTAGCTCTCAAAGATAGGTTGAGATCGGAGATACAGTCCTTGATCAAGAAGGGCATAGTAAAGAAAATAGAGGAAACAACAGAGTGGGTAAATTCTCCAGTAATTGTAGAAAAGAAGAAAGGAGATCTCAGACTTTGCATTGATCCACAAGACTTAAATAAGTGGATCAAGAGGGAACACTACAAGTTGCCCACAAAGACAGACATAACTAGTACAATGGCAGGTGCATGTTACTTCTCTAAATTTGATGCATCGTCAGGTTTTTACCAGATTGTCCTTGATGAAGAAAGTGCTAAACTATGTACTTTCAATACCCCTTTCGGTCGGCACTGTTTCCTTCGCTTACCCTTTGGTATTTGTTCAGTGCCGGAGGTATTTCATAGAACAGTGCAACAGTTGTTTGATGGTATGGAAGGTGTAGGAATATTTCTTGGCGATATAGTAGTATGGGAAAAAACACGAAGTGAACATGACAAAAGACTTTGTGCAGTGTTAAAACAAGCACAGCAGTCAGGGCTGAAACTGAAAAGACAGAAGTGTGAGTTTGGAGTGACTGAGATCACTTACCTTGGAGACAAGCTGCAGCAGGCATACAGCCGGATCCGGAAAAAACACGAGCAGCAGTTTAAATGCCAGCACCTAAAGTCAAAACACAGTTACAGAGAACGCTAGGGTTAGTCAATTACATGAGTAAATTCATTCCAAATCCTTCCGGCAATACAAAAGCAATGCTTAGTCTGCTTGAAAAAAAGAGTAAGTGGCAATGGGAGCACCAGCACGCACGAGAGTGGGAAGTGCTTAAGAATAGCTTGATTAAAGAGCCGGTGCTTAAATTATATGATGCAGAGAAACGTCGACTGACGTGCCCAAAGATGGACTTGGAGTGGTATTACTCCAGCTGCATGGGACAGAATGGTTTCCCATAGCGTATGTGTCGCGCACAATAACAACAGCAGAAAGAAATTACGCACAAATTGAAAAGGAGACAGGCATAGTTTTTGGCACCCCAGCAGGAATTGTTACTGATAGTATGCTATCATTATCTCTTAAACCAGAGAATGCCGTTAGGCTCAGGAGAACAATTGTTAAGCCCAAAAGAGTTATTGAGGAGTATTAATTGCTGTGGAGAGTAGACATACTGTATATGGATGACAATTCTACCAAAAGGAAAGAAAACTAAAACAAATAACAAATGTTATGTGATACATTGTTAAATTGCTAAAATACACTGTTGCAATGAAGTACTGGGAAAAAAAACTGAAATGTTGTATTTGTTGAAATGATGGTTTGAAGCCACTGGCATATTTTCCGTTTTGTTTTTGTTTTTTAAAGGGAGATGTACCGACCAGAGCCTATAGAGGGCACTAACACACTGAGAAATGTAAGTGCAGAGGTGAAGTTCATTGATGGCCTGATGTGAACACCACGTGTTTGTGGTCTGTGTGAGCTCAGTGAAACAGGTAAATGTAAAATTTTACACAAAATGCTAATAAATTGCATAAATATGAGTTCAGAAGACTTGTATATTAAAACTGAGTGTTTGTTATGGGTTATTTATGAAGGATGCATATGGATTGCATGTGTGAAGTTTGACCACATTTTAGACACGATCTAAACGAACCGAGTATGCAAATTTAGTATTAATCATATATTATTTAATGATTTATAGCCCAGAGTGTTTTCCAATTAAGTGAAGATGTGTGATGAGAATTGTATTGTTTTAAACTGTAATACATGCCCTTAAAGGTACATTCAGTAATTTGGGGCTGATTTAAAAAGTTTTACACATTAACAAATGAATTGTGTAAGAGTGACCTGAATGGTGTACACTCACATGAGATGAAGACTGTACTCATAAGTTTCCTATAAAAAGTGTTTTTAATTATACATGGTACGGGGCACCCCTTCAATGTGTTTCGCCATATTGAAATGACATGGTCTGCTGTGTTTCACTAAACGTTGAAGAAGAAAATCCTCATTGGCTGCCGCCTATGTAGATATGCTAATCTTACATTACATTACATTATATTCTAATCTTTCCTTTACCATAACATTCTGTATCAATAGATAATTGAGGTTTATTTCACACTAAGCAGTTCTCTAATAAAGGTAATAACGGTCTTTAGAAAAGACGTGAAACATATAGTCTCCAAAGATTGATATGAGGGACAATAATAATCTGTCCTTAACTGTTGAAGTCTGTTCGCTTGAATTCTGACGTTTGTTTGTAGGCAAAACAATTATATTATAGTAGGCTAGTAATAAATAACTTTAGAAACTACATCAAACTCCTACATTTTCCAGATGCAAATGATATTGCAAAGCTGCCGGGGGCAGCAGAGATGATCATGCTTATCCACATCGATAGATGGCAGTACAGCGTCTAACACCACTGTCGTATCGGTACTTAAAGTTACATGAAGAAGAGCAATGCTAACACTAGCAAGAGAACTACTAAATGCCCTTTTAAAATCTGGTTAAAAAAAAGTAAAATACTGTTAGTGATTTAAGCATGTGTTAAATGTATAGTATGCTTTGAATGATATAAGCATGTATTAAGATGATGTATGTTGAAGTCTATGGGTAAGCTAATGCCCTGTTTTTTCATTGATATAGACACTAGCCTCTACCGTTTTTCATTCGTGTATTTCTTTATACCATATTTCTCTCTACTGAGTTTCATTGTGCTGAAATTTACTGAATCATTTTTGCTCACATTTTGGACATTGTTCTTTTTGAGTCACATTTACAAATTGTCAGAAAACTCCTTGAATGTAATCCAATTTTTCATTTTTCAAATAAGCAAAAAGGCACAGTTTTGTAATTTCTTTATTCTTTTTTAAAAACAATACGGCCCCATGGATCGCTGTCCTTTTTCTGAGACAGCAGTCAGAATAAAAACGGCAAAATATAATTTTGTATCCTATGTTGATTATTTTCAACTCACCAGCTACATGCAATTGGAATATAATTCAAATTTTGGTGACATTTCAGTGAAAAAATTACATAGTTTCTCAGCCCTATTGATAGCACTAATATTCTGTGAAGTATGGTCTGTTGTATACTGCATATTTTGCTAAATATAGGTCATTTGGCATTCAATGCATAAATAATATTTGCAAAGTGTGCACAGTATGTATATTATATCACTGCAGAAATAGTAAGAGTTGCATGTTAGTATGCTATTTCCAACATAGCCTTCCTCTCCCACTCTAGTGATAGTGAAGTCTTTTATTTCCTCTCACTGCAACTGAGATTTTCGAATTCAGAATAGAAATTAAAATGTTAATGAAGACATAATCTTGCATAATTAGTTGACCAGCTGTGTTGGGTTGGTAATTTCAGAAATATTATGAGATATGTCTGGAAGAACTTTCATATAAAATAGATCAGTACATCACACAAGAACATCAAAGTTATTAAAATGTCCATCCTTCAATAAGAGCCTGTACTTTGAGCTTCCCAAAACATATGCTAAAAATGTGCTTCGACTAAGACAAAAAAAAAAAAAAAAAAAAACTGACACAGTATTAGATCACAGCTCATGAGAATGGGATTGTAAAACAATAAGAAACCCCTCCAGACTCTCACTGTGTCAAACAGTATAAACTAAGATGACACCATAATAATTGCTTTTTGTTGTTGTTGTTGTTTTAAAGGAATAGTTCACCCAAAACTGAAAATTCTATCATCATGATTTTGTTATTCCAGTAGACCACAAAAGGAGATATTAGGCAGGATGTTGATGCTGCTGTTTTCCATACAATGAAAGTGCATGGTGACCAGGGGCAGTCAAGCTCCTGGAGAAGATATTTTAGAATAACAACTTAAATGCCGCTTTGTTCTTCACACAAAGCTATCATGGCTTCAGATGACTTGAAAAATGTAGTACAAGTCACAAGGAATGTTTTATGGTGTTTTTATAATGCGTTTTGTCATTTTGGGAGCTTTACAGCCCTTGTTCACTATTCACTTTCACTGAAAGAAAAAACTGCTGTATCAACATCCTGCTGAACATCATCTTTGTGTTCCTTAGAAGAAAAAGTCATATCAGTTTGGAACAAGGGTGAGTAAATTATCACAGAATCTTTCTATTTAGGTGACCTATTCCTTTAAGCATCAATTAAACTGCAAAGTAGCTGGGCTGCACCTACATTTTTCAGTTTCAGTTATCATGTAATAAAAAGGTCAGAAACAAAAAATTACCAATAATCAATAAAAGCAATAGGCATAATTTAAAGCCTATCTTGTGACTGATTTGTATTTTCTTCTTAGCCTATGTGTTTTACTTATGTGGTTGACTTTTTTTTTTTTTTTATCTATTCTTTTTGTGTTTAGCACACAAGGTAATCATGAACTCCCAGCATAAGCAGCAGCTGTGAAAAGTTAATGGCATCTCCAAAGAAAGCTCAATCTGCAAAGACGAGTCAGACAATTTAAGTCAAAGCACCTGCTGCTGAGAGATGAACTGTGGCCCTAGAGAAAATTGTGAACAACAGGTACCCATTGATTGGAATAAGACTGAACCAGTGATATATATTTTTTGTTTAAGTGCTAGAACATTCCTAAATTAAGATATTGAATTAATACAGGGGCTACACTTTGTAGTTCCTCTGAACAAAATCTTTCCCTGAAAAGCATCAACCATGAAATAAAAAGTTCTCTAAAGACATGTATAGATATAGTAATCTCAGAATAAATCATTTTCTCATTCACAATGTCAGTGCATGTAGCTGTCATTTTGTGATCCACAGAGTGCAGACCCTCATCCATTTTTAGTCTAAACTCACTTGTGGAGCAACCTAGTTTGAGTCTGTCAGATTCAAAACCCTGAGATTTCCAAGTAATGAATCCAACATACAACATTGCATTCAGGGTGTTATCTTAGAATATTGTCCAACAGGTATTGACATACTAACATTTGAAGTCAGTTTTGGTATTTTTTTTTATATCAGGGCATTGAGATTTATCCAGTCATTACAGTACAGTGTGCATAAACACTGCTAATGTTGCACTCAGTATTTTTAAAAGTTTTATTCCAAAATAAATCAACTGCAATTTTGAAATAATTGTATTAAAACATGAGCACTCACAGGAGTTGAAGACTCAAGTCAGATCAGTAACCATATAAAAGCTGTTTTAATATACATGGAGATGGTCTCCTCATGGGGGCTGCCATGAAAATTCTCTCATCATTTACTCATCCTCATGCCATCCCAGATGTGTATGACTTTTTCATCTGCTGAACACAAAGTCAAGTCATTTTTATTTGTATAGCACCTTTCACAACACACATCGTTTCAAAGCAGCTTTACAGAAGATCATGCATTAACAGAAAATGAAACTGTAATATCTATAATGTCTTAGAGTTATTATTGTGTGGTTTGATAAAATACGATTGCGAATTGTGTTTAAAAATAAGTAATTAAATAATAATTGTATTTATAACCCCAGTGAGCAAGCTGAAGGCGACTGTGGCAAGGAACACAAAACTCCATAAGATGTTGGTTAATGGAGAAAAATAACCTTGGGAGAAACCAGGCTCACTGTGGGGGCCAGTTCCCCTCTGGCTAACATCATGAATATAATGTTAATATTACTTATGTATAGTGCAAGTCATGGTTTAAAATGATTAAACTATGTAAGTGTTAAGGGTCAGTGTTGAAAGATTTTGTATGAATTGTAAGATTAATGACTAATGTCTTTGAAGTCCTTCCTGGATTAACTGCAGAAGTTCACATAGATGCAGTTGTCATTGTTAGTTGGCTGATGAAGGGTTTTGTTGGCAATTAATTGATAGTCTATGTATTCCATTTCAAGAGTGTAGTCCATTAGACCGAGGTGATATAGGCAGAGATCAGCTAGGTGCATCGCAGTTCAACCTGGCCGGTAATTTCGGTGAGGTCTATCCTAAATCCAAGGTTCAGGCAATGGCATATGAAGTATCCCATGTCTTATGGTTGGATTTGGCATCAGTTCATCCTCTGAAGTCCATCGTAATAGACTGAAGTGATGGCACCGGCTGCTATTAGTCATCATCACTCAGCAACACGTAGCAGTGAAGTCCAACAAGAAGCAGGAATGGAGTTGGATCCAGCCGGTTCTGGTGACCTCAGGATAGGAGTCCCGAGGTTGTGACAGGGAAACAAATAGAATAACATTAGCATAGATGCCATTCAATTTATTGCAGAGTTATAGATCATGATCATTGTTTCTGGTTCCGGCAGACCTAACTAAAGTAGCCTAATTATGAGTTGAAGGATTAATTAGGTATATGCCTGGCTAAATAGATGAGTCTTTAGTGTAGACTTAAACTCAGTGTGTCTGAGTCCCAAACAGTGTTAGGGAGACTATTCCATAGTTTAGGAGACAAATATGAAAATGATCTGCCTCCTTTTGTGGATTTTGATATTCTAGGAACTATTAACAGGCTAGAATTTTGCGATCGTAATGAACGTGATGGAATATACTGTGTTAGAAGGTCACTTAAGTACTGCGGAGCTAGACTAATCAAAGCTTTGTACGTAGTTAACAGAATTTTAACAGGTAGCCAATGTAACGATGATAAAATAGGGCTAATATGAAAATATTTCTTGGTTCTGGTCAGCACTCTGGCTGCTGCATTTTGAGCCAATTGAAGTTTATTTATTGATCTTGCTGGACATCCTCCCAGTAATGCATTACAATAATCTAGTCTTGAGGTCATGAACGCATGAATTCGTTTTTTTGGCATCAGCAACAGAGAGTATGTGTCATAATTTAGCAATATATCATTGGTGATTTGATTTTCAAAGTGGGTGCATCACTGAGTGGGGAGAATCGATTGGAAACCCTAACAGGAATGGGAGAGTGGTGTCGCTTTGCTGAGCGAGTATGCCGCCGAGACGTCACCCAAACGCCCTGCTGCGGAGGCTCTACAGCCGGAACCAAAGTGTGTGTGTTGCTCTCTGTACTGCCCGCATCCGAAACAGTATCTACCGGCTTTTCTTTCTCAATGACCTTGTTGTTGTTGTTGATTTTTTAGAAGAATTTCTCAGTTCTGTAGGTCCATATAATGCAAGTGAATGGGTGCCAAAATGTTGAAGCTCCAAAATCCATATTAGTGCAACATAAAAGTAATCCATAAGACTCCAGTGCTTTAATCCATATTTTCAGAAGTGATATGATTGGTGTGGGTGACAGATCAATATTTAAGTCCTTTTTTATAATAAATTCTCCTCCCTGCACAGTCAATCAACATTTCACTTTCACTTTTATATTCTCCTTCTGTTTTTGGTGATTCACATTCTTCGTGCATATCGCCCCCTACTGGGCAGGGAGGAGAATTTATTAAAAAATGACTTTGATCTGTTTCTCACCCACACCTAAGGATATAGCTACAGGCATTGCTCCAAAAAGGGCGCTCCAAACTGCCATTAAAGATATAGGGAGCCCCTTACCTAACTCTTACCCTAACCTTAACCGTGAGTGGAAGCAACGCACCCTTTTGGAGTTATTGCAACCCCCTTCTGGAGTAACCCCCATTTGAAGGTCTCAGGCCTGCTTCTATACCTACTTGGACTTTATGTGGATTTTAAACCTTAATTTGTGTTCTGCAGAAGAAAGAAAGTCATACACATCTGGGATGGCATGAGGGTGATTAAATCATGAGAGAATTTTCATTTTGGGTGAACTATCCCTTTAATCTCAGTAACCACCCTGTTTTTGGACTCTTCCACTTGTGAATTAAATTAATCCTGGCTAAATATAAATAATGAATTTCTACAATGGCATCTGTAACTGAAAACTATTGATTATAAGTGATGCTGCATCCACGCCTCTAGGTGTCAGTGACTCCAAGACAACATGCACAAAAATTTACTGAGTGCACCTTTATGTCATTGACAATACTTTTGGCAATGATATGCCTAATATGTTTTCTTGCTGGAACTTTAAGTGGCAATCACGAGAACAAAGGTGAAAATAAAGTCGTGATCATGAGAAAACAAGATGGGAAAAAAGTGATAAACCATGGACAAAATGGGCTTCCATAGTAATCAGACGAGGTTTTAAAGGTACATTTTAAATGGAGGTTGTATTGAGTAAAACGTACTTCCCTAACCTAAAACTTTACCCTAAACCTAACCAATAGTGTCTGAAAAGATAAATAAGAGTTGAACAAAACAAACATCAGTAACTTTTTTTGTTTGTCAATTTTTGACTTACAGTGACACCTAGCTATGTGGATGCAGCATCATTCAAAATCAATAGTTTTTAGTTACAGAGGCCATTGTAGAAATGCACTATTCACAGTCAGCCATGAATAATTTAATCCAAGAGTTAAAGTGTCCAATAATGGGGTGGTTACTGAGATTAAGCAAGTAATATTCAGCTAGTCATGAGATCTCAACATGGCAGCCCCCATGAAGGGATCCTCTCCATGTGGATTTAAACAGCTTTTATAAGGTTATTGATATGACTGGAGTCCTCATGTCATGTGAGTGGTAATGATTTGACACATACCTGTATGTTTCAAAAATACAATTCATTTATTTTAGAGTAAAACTTTTTTAATGAGGAACAAAATTACTAAATGCACCTTTAACCAACACTTAACCCAGTGTTTCCCAACCGGGGTACCGTCTGGCGAGATCAGGGGTGCCATGTGAAAAATCCTTAAACAATTTACATAAAATAAAAACTATATTATGAATAATATACATGTACATATTTTAAATATCATCTTATCTATCTTTCTTATAAATATTATTATCTATTTTCAATAAACATCATAACTGATTTAGCAGCAAGGTCCCCTCTTTCAGGATTTCATCTGTACATTTTCTGTGCATTTTGTCAATTTTAAACTGAAGAGCATTGAATTAAAGGGATAACACTTAAAGGAATGGCTGACCCAAAAATGAAAACTATTATAATTTACCTCCATGTTTTTGCAAACCCATATGACTTTCATGTTAGGCAAACAGATAGTCTCAGCCACCATTCACTTTCATTGTATGGAAAAAAAGATGAATGAAAGTGAATGGTAACTGGGACTGTCATTCAGCCTAACATCTATTTTGGGTTCCACAGAAGAGAGAAAATTCTATGGGCTTGGAACAACATATGGTGTAGTAATATTGACATTCATTTTGGGGTGAACTATCCTTTTAACTACCTGTAAAGGTTTTTGTTAAAAGGTATTTACCAAGAACAACAATATAAAAAGTCTGCTTATCATTGCATGTCTTGTTTGAAAACAAATGACTGAATAGAAGGATCATAATATATTTTGTACACTAAAAAAATCATTCCATCTGAATAAAACTAGAGGTGAGAATTGAGGTAAACAGTCAAGGACGGATTAAGAACTGAAAAGCCCATGGGCTGGTACACCATGGAGGCCCCCCATGACGTGACTACGTTCACCTTTATGTGCTACAGGATGCTTGGCAGATTTGGTTGGATTTTTCAAATAGACAGAAGAAAAGTTTGTAACAATGTGACACAGCCAGTTATATGTACTTTTTAGTTACTGTAAGAACTGATCAAAAATCATGCGTTATTAATTGGGATGTGCACTGCCCCTGTATTCAAATACCAAAATCACTATTCGGTTATTCTGCACATGCAAGTTCGGAGTCCGATGGTACCCGACAAACCTTCAGATTTTGGGTCAGGTTCGAGTTTTTCAAGTAGGCTATAGGGTGAGTTACGGGCTATTCGCACGTGCTTTGAGGCCATGTAAACACATACTGGATGGACATCTTTGATCATTGCGCCACGCCACAACTCAGGGCCGTCGCATTTTTTTAGATTGTATTACGTTTAAAAGAACTTTAATATTTATAAACGCATCTCAATACACCTGCGTGCTGTTTTACAATTCATTGTGCAGGACCGTTGCACTTAAAAAGAACTGAAATATGAAAACGCATCTCGAGACACCGGTGTTCTGTTTAACCGATTGTTGCGTTGCATCAAGCTTTTTCAGCGCTGATGTAACAAATCGACATTCTGATGAAGTTCAGGTTGCAAAGAGGACTTGTGTGACTGTTACACATGATTCCAGATTGTTTTTTACCTGGCAATGTTTCAGCACTTGATACACGGTGAGACTGTTTTTTTCCCCCTTTTGCTCTGGTGTGCATACAATAATTACACAAGTTAAATGCTGAATCATTTAAAAATCAAACCATCCTGAAGAAGTCCTATAAACCATAGCGTTCACTGCCTTATGGAGAGTGAACCTGCCTGGGCAGAATTACACATTTTCCATTGATTAAGAATAGGTCTACTATGTTGCAGGCAATGACAGATTATTTTTGTTCAACTTTAATGTGATTTTATCATATGAAGATCTAAATATTGTGCCATTTAGGCTCATAGCTCACTGTGCACTTTATTCCCTGCTAATCTGAGATTGTGTTTGATGTATCCGTGGCAATAAACATTCATTATTCCTGAATCCCGACAGAATAACAGTTCGTGAACACTCACTGTTAACCAAATATTACAAAAGGTTACCATGCACATATTTAGGGTATTAAGGCATCTTTCGCTTTATCATTAAACATTAAATGCATGCAGGACATAAATATTTTAAAGTCCTCCATACTGTTGCATGAATTCTGTCTTTCTTTGTGTTTTGAAGCATTTTGTAAATCAGACGCTGTTCTCTGTAGTCCTTCAAATAAACGCGCTGCACCTGTGAGACGCAGATTCCTTGAATGCACGTTCAGGTGTCTGTGCTCGCGCTGCTGTAGTCCAGCATGCATTCGGCCGAACAAATGGTATTTCACATTAGGCTGACATTTATGTGGATTTATAATAGATATCTCAAAATAAATATGTAAATAATTGATTTAGAGCTCTGGGCCCTTTGGGTTTAGAGGACCCTGGGCAACAGCCCAATCAGCCCGATGGTTAATCCGTTCCTGTAAGCAGAAGTCCCCTGGGAGATTGTTGTTAAAATGTGGATTTTTTTTTTGTATTACGAGATTTATCAACGCATTTGTTGCTTATATTTGATATTTGTTGCTAGCAAGGCCCATGGGTTGGATTCTCAGGGAACACATATACTAATAAAATTCACGCCTTAAATGCAATGGTTTCGCTTTGGATACAAGTGTTTGCCAAATGTGTATAGTTATTACTGACAACTTATATTTAGAAGTCTGGATAAATGTGAACTTCACAATTAGTATATGGTCACATTAACATATCCCTTATAACAGAAACTGACAATAGAATATGCTGAATTGTGTTGTATTAATATAACCCGGCCCATCTATGAACAGAAACCAAACCATAAAATAAGACATAAGGCATGTAAAGTATTTTGTGTTTCAGCTATTTATTACTATTTGAGTCACACAGTAGTTATATAACATTGCAAAATTACAGTAAAACAGCAGTCTAAAATCAAAATCAACAAAGCTGTATGAGTTCAGTTTTTCATTCACTCACCGACCACTGTATTAGGTACACCTGTACACCTACTTATTCATGAGATTATCTAATCAGCCAATGGTGTGGTAACAGTGCAATGCATAAAATCATGCAGATACGGGTCAGGAGCTTCAGTTAATGTTCACATCAACCATCATAATGGGGAAAAAATTTGATCTTTTGTGATTTAGACTGTGGCATGATTGTTGTTGCCAAACGGGCTGGTTTGAGTATTTCTGTAACTGCTGATCTCCTGGGATTTTCACACACAACAGTCTCTGTTGACTACAGTCAGTGTAAAGAAAATGGTGCGAAAAACAAAAAACATCCAGCGAGTTGCAGTTCTGTGGGCAAAAATGGCTTGTCAGAAGAGAATAGCCAGACTGGTCCAAGCTGACAGGAAGGTGACAGTAACCCAAATAAACACATTACAACCGTGCCATGCAGAAAAGCATTTCTGAACATACAAAGCGTCGAACATTGAGGCGGATGAGCTACAGCAGCAGAAGACCCCTCTGGGTACCACTACTGTCAGCTAAGAACAAGAAACTGAGGCTGCAGTGGGCACAGGCTCATCAAAACTGGATAGTAGATGATTGGAAAAACATCACCTGTGCCATGTCTCACAAAAAAGCTGAACAAATTCTGGATTCCAGGATTGGTTTTAGTTTGACAAAACTTACCAAATCCAATCAGGCTTCATTAGGGTTAAGTGGTATCAAGATGCTCATTACCAACTTCATCAATTCAGAGTTTGATCCTGAGGTTATGATTAGTTCACGTGCGCGTTCACATGAATGAAGCGAACAGCCAATCGCGTGCGAGACTGCACGAGTCACATCTCGTGAGAGATTCAGCGAGATTAACTTCTCTGCTGAAGATGTTTATGAAAATTATAAGAATTTAAACAGTTATAACACAGCACAAGAGGACGTTATAAAAATATGATCAATCAAAACACATTTACACAACACAAATAATCACTATGAAATAATGAATAATTATAATACATTCACACACACAACACAGAGGATCACTAGTAAATGATAAAGAATTTAAAGGCATTTACACAGCAACAAGGAACATTGCTGCTGCTGCTGCTGGAGCACAAAAAATCTGAATGTGATAAAAATATAAAAATAGATAATATATCGATGTGAAAGTAACTTTATATAGGTCTACAACAAGAACATTCATGCTTGTAATTTAAAAAAGTTTAATATCTTGACATGAAATAAAAAAAATGAAATTAAAAGCTTTAGTATTCATTTAAATGACTAATTTAATATAATTTAATACTATTAGACATGAATACACTATCGAATAATAAAAATGTGAGCAGCTGGAAAATGAGTAGATGGTATGCACTAATAAAGACTTATTTGTTCTTTCTTTCTAGCAGCATAAGACACAAAGACATATTTGTTGTGCTAGTGTGCTTTTATTGCACTTCAAGTGAAATACTGTATGTTCATGGCATCGCTGCCAGCAAATCCTAAAAAGAAGAGGTTTGGGTGGAATTCACACTTTTCTATCTACAGTATATTGTGGAGTGATTAAGTTTTTATATTTTAAACTCATTCAATCATTATTGATATTGTATTCATATCTTACTTAAAAATATATAATTATTTTAGGTTCATTTATTCATAAATTTATGGCCGGTATGGGAAAATGATTGGGAAAAAATTAAAGTGTCTTTAAACACAAATGCAAGACTGACAAAAATATATTTCTTGCAATAAATAATGATCATAAATAGCTTATTTTGTACATTTCTAAAACTGTCTCATTGAAGTGCACTTTAAATTGGAGTGAGATATAATGGGGGGAGTGACTGTCACCTTGCTTACAGCTGATTGGTCCAGAATCTGGACGAGATCTCCAATCGGGAACATAACCTGCCTTGGAGCAGGTTAGCCGATTAGCATTTGTTGCTATGACGAGGAACCTCGATGAAAGCCTATCCACTTTACTGGTACAGTGAATTCAGAGTTCGCTTAAACTAAGTTTAAACGTGTCTAGCTAGCTGCTTAATTCTGCTTTGTGACAGGCCACTGGTCTGACAAATCTGGATTTCTGCTGCGACATGCAGATGGTAGGCCCACTGCAGCCTCAGCTTTCACAGATTTGGACTTGGAAGCCCGCCAGTTTGATAAAGTCAGTCAGAGATGGCAAGCAGGAGCCGTTACTTCAACATGCTTCTCCGGAGTTTCTCATTGCTATTCTGTCAGTCGCTGCTGAAATTTAGAGGCCTGCAACCTGACCCCGATGCGACCCGAGAACCCGACGGGTTTCGGGCCGGGTTTGGGTCAGTTTTTCAAGTAGGACTTCGGGGTCAGGTTCGAGTTTGTATGAATGAAAAAATAAACAGGCCTACCAAACTTGTTTCGCACACGCGCTCTCACTCACAGACGCGCGAACGGACAAGTTAGGGTCCGTTCACACCGAACGTGTTTTTGTGCACGTCTGTTCTGTTTTCCCATTGTTTTCCTATGTAAACACATACTGGACGAATGCCTTTGACATTTGCTCTGTATCTCGCTTTTTCTTAAGCGTCTTGCTCAGGACTGGGACATTTTAACACCATGCCAAGTTAAAAAGAACTTCAAATTTCCAAAAATGCATGTTGAGACACCTGCGTACTGTTTTTTTCTTTCCGCTGCGTCTAGATTGTTTTCAGCACAGTTGTCACAAAGATTCAACAATCTGAACAAGTTCAGGCTGCATAGAGGAGACTGTTGCATTGTTTCATATTATTCCAGATTGTTCTGCACCAAGTGTAGTTTCAGCAAATAAACAGTAAGTTAATGCTTTTTTCCCGTTCTGCTTTAGTGTACTAAGGAGCTGCCGTGCCTTATTAAAACTGTATGTTTACTATTTCAATACTGTTATGAATGTTGCCTATATGCTTACATAAAATACAGCCTATTGCAACAGTACTTGCTAGGAGAAGAAATTAGATAGTTCGGGCTTAAAATCTGACTGTATCGTTTGGGCCGGGTAGGGTTGGGCCACACGGTCTTGGGTACGAGTCGGGTTTCATTTTAATGCCTGTGCAGACCTCTACTGAAATCTGGTAAGTACTTTTTACAACTCTATTTGTCCCCAAGATCTTTGGAAATTCAGTAGTTTGAAGCAGAAGAACAGTGTATTCCTGCAGCTAAAGCTATTTCCCTGTTTGTTTTGACAATCGCTACAAAAATAATTTTTTACAAGCACAATGTATGGTTTTATTTTTATGGTGTGCAAAATGTGTGAACTGTAATTTTAGGGATATTGTTGGAATATTTAAGGATATTCCATACTTACATTTGAATTACAGCTTTGACTGAAACAAAGTGAAAAACATTTTTTTTTGCCAATGTTTAGAATTAGATTAGCTCTAATTAGGTCAAATTTGTCTCCTGTTAAAAAGCTTATCCATTTTTGTGTCTGTGCCTCACTATAAATACTTTTCCCTTTCTTTATGCAGGTTAAAGTTTGTGAGCCCACCACATACATGAATGTAAGTGAAATTACAATTTCAATTTTTCCTTCTCTTTCAAAAGGTAGCACAAAACCTATCGTGTTGAATATTTAAGAGCTTATAACCTTGGTTTAGGTGAAATAACTGTTAAATCAGTAACAGATTTGAAAGACATGCACCCCTTTCTGTCTACAGCATATAAAAGGCTTGCTTTTGGTGCCGAAATGGATTCTTCTACTTGTACAACACGGCTCATGCAGTGTTGTAGACAATCCATCACAATCAGTCTAACATTTTTTGGAAAACTGACCAACTCTTCCATTGGAGTCGCAGGTACATTTTCTCAATTGCTGTATCTTTTAGGTTTAATTTGTGTTTTTGGCATTCTGCTACTCCTCTCTCTTGTTTGATGTATTATGCATATTTGTATGTTCGGGCAAATAACAACCTAAAGAGCAAGTTCAATGCTGAGCTGGACAAACATACTCCATGACCGATGGCCATCTACAGACAGAAGACAGTCTGCACTGACAAGATAGCAGAGGCAATGAGAAGCATCTTTGGGGCTAATAATCTTTGGTATACATTTGTACACAATGTACACTAATCACTTCATAAAGAGATATTGATATTGAAGGGTTTAACAGTATAAAAAAAAAAAAATCTGTATTTTTATTTTTTGTTGCATTCACTTTCTGCCTGCCCTCTATTGACATTTCTGTCACACCTATAACACTCTTCTCTTTTTCCAAGAACACGTTGATATTAACAAAATACATGCAGCTGCTTTTTGGGCCCTTCGAGTCTTCCTGCGTGAAGATGATTTTCAAGACCTGGAATGCAAGTTCTTATAAATCACATTGAGTTTTAAAGTTATTTATCCACTTGAAACACTCATGAAGCTCTGCCATTTTTTTTTTAGACAGAAGTGGTGGATGAGCCAGAGGTGTATGATCCTTCCTTGTTAATGAGGACTTGAGATCCATTGTTCAGAAAGTTTGACCCTTGCTCGGATTGATATTGTGCTGGAAGGTGACATTCTTCTGAGTGATTTCCCTTTTCCTTCTGTTTTTCTTCTGATGTTTAGTTTGATTTATGTGATGCATGTCAACTATCCTAAAGAATTGACCAATACCTTCAACTTCATCAAAAAAGTCTTAATAGGCTTGGATGACTCAAATCCACCAGCACTCAGACTTGCTGCATCTTTGGATACATGAGTCCAGTGCACTTATCTATTTGATAATAGATAATGTTCCTAACACAGTAAAATATTCTCCTCTAATATAGAGATTTTTCTGAAATGTTTCAAATGTTATTTGTTTTTAAAAATCATATTACATTTTAATTTGACTTTATATTTGAAATTGTATACCTTGTAATGATCAATATTGAGAGGACACTAATATGCATTTCCAACACTGCCTAAATTAGTTTTCAGCGACAACAATAAACTATATTTTGTGTTTGTGCTTTAAAGGAATAGCTCACCAAAAATGAAAATTGTCATTATTTACTCTTGTTGTTTCAAACCTGTATCCTTCTTTGGAGCACAAAGGCAGATGTTAGGCAGAATGTTAGCCTCAGTCACCATTTACTTTCATTACATCTTTTTCAAATCAATGAAAGAGAATGGAGATTAAGACTAACATTCTGCCTAACATCTAATTTTGTTCCACAGAAAAAAGTCAGTCTGTGGCTTGAAACAAAATAAGGGTGATTCAATTATGGCAGGATTTTTCATTTTAGGGTGAACTATGCTTTTTAATAAATTGTTACAGACACTATACAGCAAGTGACTTTTCCAAGATTGGTTGTATTTAGTGTACAAAATTAGTTTTCTGTAAGGGCAAAAAAAAAAAAAAAAAACCTGTCTTGTGTTTAAACTTTTGACTGTCACAATTTTAACACTTAAATGTCTTTACTGAAACCATCTATGCACAGTTTTTACTTTTTAATATCATTGTAAAATTGTCACAATGTATGCAAAATAACTTTTACTTATGTCCTGTCTGGTGAGAGACAAGCTTTCGTGTTTCGTAAATGTGTAATCCAGTTTAATGTGTTAACCATGCCATGTATGATTTTACTACAACAGGATTCTATATTTCATTTCCAGAATAAAATGTTCGTGTTTGCCCATTTGGAAATCTGCTTGCTTGCTTGATGGCCATTTAATTAGTTGTATTTTTCACAGTAAATTGTTACCATTTAGTCAGTAAGGTAGTTAGTTTCATAAAGACAAGCTTTTTATGTTACAAATAATGAAAATAGTATAAAAAAAAAGGAATAAATTTAGAGCATACTTAAAACAAAAAAAAGTGTTCTGTTAATAAACAGACTATTGAGTCCATTCAAATTAGCAATTTTGAGTTCACAATTTGTAAAGTATAACGTTTTCTTACGTAAAAGTTTTGAGGTAATAAGTTTCCACACATTTATTTATTTTTTTACAGTGCTGAATAAAACCTGCTCTGGAGCAGGTTAGCCGTGTAGCGTAAGTTGCTATGGCGATGAACACCGGTAAAAACCAACCCACTTTCTTGAGCCCGAAAAACAAGGGTTTGTTCAAACTAAACTCAAACTTACCTGGGTAACCACAGAAACCGGCTTTGTGCATCAGGCCTCAGAGCTTCATAAGGCTTCATTTCCCCATCTCAGAATAGCAGTAATGGGCTTTATTAATAAAAAATAAACAAAGTACCTGGTAGGGGAAATGAAACAATCCAGGACAGGTGCTGAGCAGACTAAACTGGGCTGGGCCTGACCAACAGGACAGACACCTAACAGGGTGAACAACCACAACAAACTAGCATAGGACAGAGAACACAGGGAGATTAAATAGGGAAGCAAACAAGGAGGGTAATGAAGGAAGGCAGGTGTAACTGATAAACTAATAACAAGACAGAGGGTCTGCTCGACATAACAGGCCATAAGCTGGAAATCGAGCGAGCTCACAGGGTTCCAGCTCGGTGATCCACTGGGAGAGACAGGCCCCAATTAATTCTGGCCAAATTTCTGAGATCATCCGATAAAGATCTCGTGTTACGCGAGGCGAGGAGTAAAGGAAGGCTTTCTTGGAAAAACCACAGCATTTTCTTGTTCCCAGACTTTGCGAATTCAACGAGAGAAATGTGATCGATTCAAGGAATGCAAGAAACTCTTACATCAACAGAAGGTCACTTTTGCACCGATGTTCCTGGCCAAATTGAGAATAGATGCTAAGGATAGCCGTAAAACATTTACATGCCCACAGCAAGCGATGTCCTTCATAAAGTCAATGGAGTAAGTTATTTTGTGGTACTCACGTTGCAGCCAAGTGAGCCTGACTAATTGAACATTCACTTGACTGAGGCACGGAGCGCCTTTTTTCTTTTTGTGCTGGTTCCACCTAGCGGCTGGAGTTTGTTTAGTGGAATAACACTCCTTCAGGACAGTTCTGTGGATAAATCAGCACGCTCTGTGTGCTTATGCCTCCTATTGGCTGGAGTTTGTTTTGTGGAGTATTTCTTGCAGGACATTGGAGTGATTAAGTCATTTGTTGCACTCATGTAGCAGTCGAATGGGCTTGCTCACTGAACATTCGTATACTGTCCGAGGAAAATAAGCGGCTTTTTTTTTTTTTTTTTTTTTTTTTGCAAAGTCTAATATTTACAGACCTAACGTTGATGATCAGGGCTTTTTTATAGATCTTGAAGGGATGTTGCAAGCCACTGGCACCCCTCATGATATAATATTGGGAGGAGACTTTAATCTTTTGATGGACTCAGTCCTTGATCATAGCAAAGCAAAAGTGTGTAAGCCCCCTACAGCAAAACTGATGCCTCACAGGACATGTAAAAATCTTGGTCTTACTGATATTTGGAAACTTTTCAACCCATCTGGTAGGGACTATACATTTTTTTCATCAGTCCATAAGATTTATTCTAGAATATATATTTTATTTAATCTAAGTCCCTCATTTCATCCGTTGTTGTTTGCTCAATTGGAAACATCTTAGTCTCAGATCATGCCCTGGTGAGTTTAGAGGTGTTGCCACATACGGAGAAAAAGAAATCATATAGTTGGTTCTTTAATGTATCCCTTTTGCAAAATTCTGAATTTCAACAAATGTTAAAGGCTGAAAAATAAATATGTGAGACCAACTGGTCCTCAGTATCCTCTGTGGGTGTGGCTTGGGAGGCACTTAAGGCAGTTCTTAGGGGCTGGATCATACAGTATGCCTCATTCATCAAAAAATCCAAAAGCACGAGAACTCCTGGAGTTGGAAGGGAATATTAAAAGTGCCGAGGCAGAGCTGAAGCGCCATATGTCAGCTGATGGCCTCAGAAAATTGACCCAATTGAAATACAGATATAATACTATTTTGTCACGGAAGGTGGAGTTTTGTCTATTCAAGGCAAGACAGTCATACTTTGAGTCGGGGGACAAAGCAGGGAAGCTTTTGGCTAGATATACAGTATAAAGCAGAGAGACTCTTTTTCTACCATTCCCTTAGTGAAATATTTACCTTTTAAAGTTAAAATTCTATCTTGATCTCTATAGTTCCACATCTTCGTCTACTGATGAAGATATTAGAAACTGTGGAACCATTAGAACTCAGAGGCCAGACGGCTTTGCCGCTGAATTTTTTTAGATCTTATGCTACAGAACTGGCTCCACTTTTGTTAGAAGTTTATACGGAATCATTAAAGAATGGAAAGCTTCCGCCAACCATGACACAAGCCCGGATCAGTCTGATTCTTAAAAAGGACAAAGATCCATGCGAGTATAAGAGTTACAGTCCAATTTTCCTGATTCAGCTAGACAAAAATATTGCCAAACATTTTGGCTAATAGATTAAGTTATGATATCTCATACATATAAATCAGGTGGGGTTTATTCGGGGCCACAGCTCTTCTGATAACATTAGGCGTTTCATCAATATCATGTGGTCAGTGGCAAATGATCAGACTCCGGTCACTGCCATCTTACTTGATGTCAAAAAGGCGTTTGATATGGTAGAATGGGATTATCTTTTTAAGATTTTGGAAATATACGGGTTCGGGAATACTTTTATTAGATGGATTGTTACTTTATAGCGGTGGTACAAACAAAAGGATTATTTTACTCTGGATAGGGATGCCCTCTTTCCTCATTGTTCTGTCTTGCCCTGGAACCATTAGCAGATGGAAGTCGGCTGGAGTGCCCCCATTTCAGGAGTGGTGCTCGGAGATGGAGAGGGTTGCGGCTTTTGAAGAAGGGTCATCTAGAAAACTGGGGAATTTTAGAGAGAGGTGTAGCGGTTAATGTGTGCCATTATATTTGTTTGTTTTGGGGGGGGGGGGGGGTGGTAATAGTGGGGGTTAAGTATTGATTCTGTTTGTATATGTTTTGCTTTTCTTTGTTTAATATATGAATAAAAAATAAATAAATAAATCACCAAAAAAGACAGCACAGACACAAGTGCACATGGCAATGAAAAGCCAACAAAGCCATGTGCACCCACACAACATGAATGTCAGGATCCAGCAACTAAAAACAACAAAAAACAGGATACTGACAAATGCCCTTTTAAGTAGCAGTATTGCAAAAAAATATTTGCCTGTATAAATATCTAAAAATTCTTAGAGCAAGATAAATTTGCTTGAAGGAAAATGACAAGATCCTTTATCTTGCTTTCAGAAGAATCTAATACAATTTGGTAACAATTATGCATAACAAGAAAAAAATATTTGAAATGGCATAAGAACAAAAAAACAAAGGAAAAACAAGCATAAACCCCAAACAATTTTGTTAGATTTATCTGAAAAAGTAGAATGAGAAGAGAGTCTTGTTAAGTCATTTTTTTTTTTTTATTGTTTTAAAGGATGTTTAGATAATTTTATCCCAAAATGAGACAAAATACTGAAAAAAATATCAATACACACACACACACACACAAAATGGGGGAAATAAGTATTGAATGTGTCAACATTTTTTTCAGTAAATATATTTTTAATGAGGCTATTCACATGAAATTTTCACCAGACATCAGTATTAACTCAAATCCGCAAATGTAAAGAATTCACAACATTAAAGTCCATAAATAAAGTTGTGTAATGACACAGGAAAAAAGTATTGAACACACTAACTGAAATTTATTTAATACTTAGTGGAGAAGCCCTTGTTTGTAATGACATCTTCAAGACGCTTCCTTTATGAAGAAATTAATCGGCTGCGGTATTCAGGTGTGATTTTGGCCCATTCTTCTAAACATATTATCTTTAAATCTTGAAGATTCCAGGGAGCCCTCTTGTGAACCTTGATCTTTAGCTCTTTCCACAAATGTTCAATTGGATTCAAATCGGGTGATTGACTGGGCCATTCAAACACTTATTTTTTTTTTTCTCTGAAACCAATTGAGAGTTTCCTTTGCTGTATGCTTTGGATCGTTGTCCTGCTGGAAGGTCCACCCACATCTCATCTTCATCATCCTGGTGGATGGCAGCAGATTCTTCTCAAGAATCTCCCGGTAAAGGGCTCCATTCATCGTTCCTTCAATTATATGAAGTCTGCCAGTACCATGCGATGAAAAACAGCCCCACACCATGATGCTTCCACCGCCAAACTTCACTGTTGGTATACTGCTTTTAGGGTGATGTGCAGTGCCATTTCATCTCCAAACATGGTGTGTAGTATGACAGCCAAAAAGTTCAATTTTGCTCTCATCTGACCAGACTACACAAGCTTCAACATGCCTTTTCTTTAGTAATGGAGTCTTGCGGGGTGAGCATGCATACAGGCCATGGCGGTGGAGTGCATTGCCTATTGTTTTCTCTGGGACGATGGTACCTGCTGCCTCCAAGTGTTTCTGGAGCTCCTTCCGAGTGGTCCTTGGCTCTTGGGCTTCTCTTCTGACTATTCTTCTGACTCCCTGGTCAGAAATCTTGAGGCACTCCTGTGCATGGCTGGTTGATGACGGAGTGATGTTGCTTCCACTTGTGGATAATGGCCCCAATGGTACTTATGGAAGATTCAGAAGTTTTGAAATACATCTGTATCCGATTCCATCAATATGTTTCACAACAATAAGGTTGCGAAGGTCTTGGGAGAGCTCTTTACTTTTACCCATCGTGAGATGTTTCTTGTGTGACACCTTGGTAACGAAAAGCCTTTTTAAAGACCATCAATTTATTAACCCAGATGATATTAATTTGCACAGATAGGAGGTATAATTACTTTCTAACTACTTACGGATTTCAGCTGGTTCCTTGCCTCACCTTGCCTTGGAGAACTGCTTTTTCTTAGCATCTTCAATACTTTTTTCCTGTGTCATTCCACTTTACACGTAACTTCAATTTATGGACTTTAATGTTGTGAATTCTTTACATTTGCGGATTTCTTGAGTTAATACTGATGTCTGGTGAAAATTTCATGTGAATAGCCTCATTAAAAATATATTTACTGAAAAAAAATGTTGACACGTTCAATACTTATTTCCCCCATTGTATGTATGTGTGTATATTATATATGCAGTGAATGTTGTTAGCTACATTTAGTAGCTTGGAGTGGAAAAAAAAAAAAAAAAAAAAAAATTCAAATGTCTATGCTGACTGAGATTAATTATTATTATTATTATTATTATAAGAAGCTTGGCAAACTAAAGTTTAAAAGGAGCTCCTCAACACTTATTTCAGTCATTTCATTGGCTATACAGAAGCATCTTTACAATAAATTATTGCAAAATGCAGTTGGTCAATATTTGTTGGCTTGTTTTTTTTTTTTTTTTTTTTTTGGAACAATTGTTTTGAGGAAGGAACACGGAATGGGTTGTATTCTTCAATTGTGCGTTCAATTGAGACATCTATGATTTTAACGTATTTGTTTACAAACTTTCCATGTTGGGGTCAGTGCACCCAATTATGTGCTCTGTTCTTTGGGTTGATATCTACATGAACTGTGCAAACACTTTGGTCATTAAGCTGAAATCATTCAAATGACTATGCCAAGGGTCATCGTCGTGACACAGAGTTTTGAGAAGACAAGCAGCACTGAGCAATGCTGCAATAACTGATTTACTGCATCATTAGTACATGTCAGGGTTTTCTAAACCCTGACATTCCTGTATTGACATTCAAATGCTTACGGTGCTCCTTGGTTACACAAATTACTCAAGCTTAGGAGCACAAAACAGTAGCTGAAAAGTTAAAGGGATAGTTCACCCAAAAATTATAATTCTGTCATGATTTACCCACTCTCATGTTGTTCTTTTTAAGAATCAGACTGATCCGGGCTTGTGTCATGGTTTGCGGAAGCTTTCCATTCTTTAATGATTCCGTATAAACTTCTAACAAAAGTGGAGCCAGTTCTGTAGCACAAGATCTAAAAAATTCAGCGGCAAAGCCGTCTGGCCCCGGCGTTCTAATGGTTCCGCAAAGTTTTTAATATCTTCATCAGCAGACGAAGATGTGGAACTATAAAGATCAACACAGAACTCTTTAAAAGCATTATTAATATCAATGGCAGAGGTAAAAACCAGCAGATTTCACTGAGGGAATGGTAGAAAAAGACTCTTTGCTTTATCTAGCCAAAAGCGTCCCTGCTTTGTCCCCCGACTCAAAGTATGACCGTCTTGCCCTGATTAGCCAAAACTCCACCTTCCGCGACAAAATAGTATTATATCTGCAGAAAAGAAATAACCTTCCTTTTTATGGGGTGCCCCAACCCATTCACATTCCACATGGAGAGAGACAATCCACTCATACTTACATTTGACATTGACATATTAGAAAAAAATAGATTGTGTGTCAAAAACAAAATGATAAGACCACATTCCAACATTAATGCAACAATCAAACCCCGATCTTCCCCCAGAACCAAACAAACAGAAAAAAGAAAAACGTGTGCATTTACCCCATGCACGACAGCGCCATCCGGCATCCATCCCTCTAAATTCACAGTCCATGTACACCTACGAGAGCCCCCACGACAACTTTGCCATCAGATTGCTCAAGTCTGGTGTTTCTTTACGAATTTTGTGAGACAGAATTACAAAAGAAGAAAATCTATAAAACAAACTCCAGCCAACAGGCAGGATAAACACAAAGAACGTGTAGATTCATCCACATAACTGTCCCAAAGGAGTGTTCCTCCACAAAACAAGCTTCAGCCGCTAGCGGAACCAGCACAAAAAAATAAATAAAAAAGCTGATCAGTTTCCTCAGGCAGTCAAACGAGTGTTCAGTGAGCCAGTCCATTCGACTGTTACATAAAGTAATCTCTATAGCACCTTTCTAGAACAAATGTCAAAGTGCTTAACATCCACAATATAAAAACAAGGAAGCATAATAAAAAAAAAGACAAAAACAAATCAATTAGATAAAAGCAATTTTAAAACAAGTGGGTTTTTAGCTGCTTTTTAAAGATGATCACAGATTCCGCAGATCTTAAATCCAAAAGGGAGAGCATTCTACAATTTAGGCGCAACAACCTCAAAAAGGCACAGTCACCTTTAGTCTAGAGCGAGGAACAGCTAACAAGACCTGTTCCGAAGATCTCAGATTCCTGCTGGAGTTATAAGGTTGCAACAACTCTTTTGTATAAGCAGGAGCTTGACCATGCAATGCTCTAAACACTATCACAAGAATTTTAAATTGAATTCTAAATTGAACTGGGAGCCAGTGTAAAGAAATTAAAATTGGTGTTACATGTGATCTCTTTGATGACTTAGTTAAAAATTTGGCAGCAGCATTTTGAACGACTTGTAATTGTTTCAAGGATGCATTATTAAGACAAGTAAAAAGAGAATTGCAATAATCAAGGTGAGAGGAAATGAACGCATGTATAATCATCTCCATTTCTAACGTGGACACAGTTGGCCTTAGTTTAGCACTATTTCTCAACTGATAAAAACAAGTATGCACAAGAGAATTTACATGCTGATCAAGACTCAAGGTTTCTCCTATATAAACACCTAAATTTCGAAGGGTAGGCTTAACAAAATGAGATAAAAGGACCAAGAGTTTCCATCACCTTTGGGAGAACACCAGCAGAAGCAGAAATAAGAACTTCTGTTTTTTCAGCATTTAACTGCAAGTAGTTTTCAGCCATCCAATCTTTTATAGAGTTTATGCAATTTAGAAGAATAGACAATTTAGTAATTTCATGTTTTGTGTAATTTCATAAGCACAAAGAACGTGCAGATTCATCCAGAACACTGTCCTGAAGGAGTGTTACTACACAAAACAAACTCCAGTCACTAGGCGGAACCAGCACATAAAGGCGCCCAAAAAAGGCACCCAGTGAGTCAGGCCCACTCGGCTGCAACATGAGGGGGTATCACACAACGACTTACTCCATTGACTTTATGAAGGACAATGCTTGTTTGGGGCATGTAAATACTTTGCGACCATCCTTAACATCTATTTTCAATTTGGCTGGGAACATCAGTGCAAAAGCAACCTTCCGTTGATTTAAGAGTTTCTTGCATTCCTGGAATTTATCACTCTTCTCTCATCAAATTCGCAAAGTCTGAGAACAAGAAAATGTTGTGGTTCTTCCAAGAAAGCCTTCCTTTACTCCTTGCCTTGTGTAACACGAGATCTTTGTCGGATGATCTCAGAAATTTGGCCAGAATTGATCGGGGCCCGTCTCCTTCAGCGGATTGCGGAGCTGGAACTCTATGAGCTCGCTCGATTTCTAGCTTATGGCCTGTTATGTAGCGCAAACTCGGAAAGAGCCCATCCAGAAATTCCACCATATTCTGACCCTCTGCTTGCTCATGAATTCCAACAATTCGGATGTTATTCCGCCGGTTGCGATTCTCCATACCTTCCAATTTTTCCCAAACACACTCCAAGTCCACATGGTTGCTAGCAGATTAGCAGATAATTCCCTCTCCGATGACTCCAGATAATCGATCAGTTTCTCAACATCCACCACTCTTGTAACCGTCTCAGTGAATTTAGTCTCCATAGCAGTGATCAATCGATATACTACAGCAAGCTCCTCCAAGTCAGCAACGACCTTCGTCAGCATTGCTGAGACGTTCATCAATTGCCGCTGAATTTCCTTCACCTCACCGGCTAAATTTACTCCCGGGTTCTCGGCTTGCTGCTCAGGGGCTTCAGCTTGAGCACGTAAGTGTCTTTTAATGTCTCCAGAGCCTGAGGATTTTGAATTCTTTGACATATTGTCTTCCTAGAACAGTTAAGAATCAGGGTGTATCGAGTCCCACCAGTTTATGACACAAAGTATTAAAACTAGCAAAGTGCGCTGAGCTCGCAGTTCACACGTCCGAACCTCACGTGGTATCACGCGACCTTTCCACTCTTATGTTGTTCAAAACCCATACGACTTTCTTTTTTCAGTGGAAATATAAAAGATGTTAAGCAGAATGTACAAGATTATTTTTCATACAATTAAAGTGCATTGCAACTAGGGGCAGTCAAACTTCAAAAATGACAAATTACTGTAAAGGTATAAAAGTATTTCAGATGACTTGTGTACTGTGTTCCTACTCTTCTGAACTCATACAATAGCTTTGTGTGAGGAACAGACCAAAATTTTTGTTATGCATTGATAAGATATTCTGCTGCAGCTCTTAAATTCATTCATGTTTGAATAAATTCAAATGACGCATTAAGATTATTCCATTATTCCAGGTTTGACGTCAGTGATGCAAAACATGTAACGATCGGCCTCTCAACTGGGTTAAACTAAAATGAGGATCCTGATTGAACTGAGCGAGTGTGCTTGTGGAAAAAAAAAAAAAAAAAACCTAAAGAGAAATACCAGTTGAAGGTGCATTTACAAAAGTGTAAACAGACAACATACACGTCACAATATTAAAATGTATCCACAGACTGTTAAAATGAACACAGAGTATATACGCATTTTAAGTATATCTCACCAGTGTATTTACAGTCCGACAGAGTTTGTGAAGTACAGGTGCATCTCAATAAATTAGAATGTCGTGGAAAAGTTCATTTATTTCAGTAATTCAACTCAAATTGTGAAACTCGTGTATTAAATAAATTCAATGCACACAGACTGAAGTAGTTTAAGTCTTTGGTTCTTTTAATTGTGATGATTTTAGCTCACATTTAACAAAAACCCACCAATTCACTATCTCAAAAAATTAGAATATGGTGACATGCCAATCAGCTAATCAACTCAAAACACCTGCAAAAGGTTTCCTGAGCCTTCAAAATGGTCTCTCAGTTTGGTTCACTAGGCTACACAATCATGGGGAAGACTGCTGATCTGACAGTTATCCAGAAGACAATCATTGACACCCTTCACAAGGAGGGTAAGCCACAAACATTCATTGCCAAAGAAGCTGGCTGTTCACAGAGTGCTGTATCCAAGCATGTTAACAGAAAGTTGAGTGGAAGGAAAAAGTGTGGAAGAAAAAGATGCACAACCAACCGAGAGAACCGCAGCCTTATGATTGTCAAGCAAAATCGATTCAAGAATTTGGGTGAACTTCAAGGAATGGACTGAGGCTGGGGTCAAGGCATCAAGAGCCACCACACACAGACGTGTCAAGGAATTTGGCTACAGTTGTCGTATTCCTCTTGTTAAGCCACTCCTGAACCACAGACAACGTCAAGACGTCTTACCTGGGCTAAGGAGAAGAAGAACTGGACTGTTGCCCAGTGGTCCAAAGTCCTCTTTTCAGATGAGAGCAAGTTTTGTATTTCATTTGGAAACCAAGGTCCTAGAGTCTGGAGGAAGGGTGGAGAAGCTCATAGCCCAAGTTGCTTGAAGTCCAGTGTTAAGTTTCCACAGTCTGTGATGATTTGGGGTGCAATGTCATCTGCTGGTGTTGGTCCATTGTGTTTTTTGAAAACCAAAGTCACTGCACCCGTTTGCCAAGAAATTTTGGAGCACTTCATGCTTCCTTCTGCTGACCAGCTTTTTAAAGATGCTGATTTCATTTTCCAGCAGGATTTGGCACCTGCCCACACTGCCAAAAGCACCAAAAGTTGGTTAAATGACCATGGTGTTGGTGTGCTTGACTGGCCAGTAAACTCACCAGACCTGAACCCCATAGAGAATCTATCGGGTATTGTCAAGAGGAAAATGAGAAACAAGAGACCAAAAAATGCAGATGAGCTGAAGGCCACTGTCAAAGAAACCTGGGCTTCCATACCACCTCAGCAGTGCCACAAACTGATCACCTCCATGCCACGCCGAATTGAGGCAGTAATTAAAGCAAAAGGAGCCCCTACCAAGTATTGAGTACATATACAGTAAATAAACATACTTTCCAGAAGGCCAACAATTCACTAAAAATGTTTTTTTTATTGGTCTTATGATGTATTCTAATTTTTTGAGATAGTGAATTGGTGGGTTTTTGTTAAATGTGAGCAAAATCACCACAATTAAAAGAACCAAAGACTTAAACTACTTCAGTCTGTGCATTGAATTTATTTAATACATGAGTTTCACAATTTGAGTTGAATTACTGAAATAAATGAACTTTTCCACGATATTCTAATTTATTGAGATGCACCTGTAGGTGACCATAATCCACAGGGTATAATCCACAGAAGTACTCCAGAGTCCAAGCATAGCAGGGATAGGATAGATACCACTTAGCCTTCTTTAACGTGCCATGTTGGCTCCTTTTTATCCAATCCCACTCACTTCCTTCCTGTCATGTGACATCTCACATGACAGGTGGTTGTACAGTTCTTAAAGACAAACCATGTAATTTTAAGAGAGATATAAAATGGATATGAGAACATGTTAAACATACTATTAAAACACTATGACAACAATAAAATGTTAAAACATGTCCATATGTGGCTATGTTACACAGTACCCCCCCCTCAGCATCTGAGGATAAGAAGTCTATACCTTAAAAGAAAAGCACAAATATAGTGTCCATATAGTGGGTATCTCTTTAATACAGAGCTAAAAATGTCTGTATAGTCACTTTTGTGTAGCTAGGCATTAGCATAACGGAGACTGCAGGGGAGCCCCCAGCGAGATGGACTATGAACCAGCCTGGGCAGCCCGAGGTAGGTAGTGCAACTCATGCCTGGTTCTTCTGATATCCAGCGTTGCTTTGCCAACATCCCTCCTTATGAAGTTCCCCAGCTGCTTACAATGTTTTAATTGTCCGCAGGAAATGTGGGGTGTTGACGGTGATGTGAGGTTAAAAGATGGATCATCAGGTACAGAGGATTTTTCTCTCTCACCCAGCGGTCCCTCTCCTTTCCACAACCATCACAGGCCCAGACAAAGTCCCAGACATCCTTCCTGATCTGCGGCCACCAAGCAACTTCCACAACCTTGAGAAGAGTCTTTAACGGTGCCTCATGTTGCTCCCAGGTCCCCTCATAGAAGCTTCGGAGTAGGGTGGACACCATCCCTTTGGGAATAACTACATGCATTTTGGAATAAAACTGACATCGAGGTGCCTTCCTACACAAGATGCCTTGCTGGACCTCAAATCGGATCCCAGTGGTTTGAGTTGTGGTGGTAGAGTGGGTTCTCTTGAGCTGGATAATGGTGAAGACCTCTTCTTGGGCAGAAAGAATATCTTTCCTGGAGAAGAAAAGACTGGTAAGTACGTCATGCTTCCTCTGTCATTGTCCAGGAGCTCGGTCTTTGTTATGGTGGTGTGAGATGTTCTCCTCTCCTTTTCCCTTTGCTCTCTGCTCCATAACTGAGGGCATCTGTGAATCTTTGATGGGATTGGAAGAGGGTGGTAAAGAGTCTGGAGTTGTAGGTTTAGGGGTGATTTGGATGTTACCCAGAGGATTAGAACTGGTGAAAATAGTAGATGAGATGGGTTGGTGTTCCTTGAGGGCGGGAGCTCGAACTTCTATCCCCAGCTTTTTCCTCCACTGCTGATCTCTGCGGAGGAAACAGTCCACCATCTGTCTCTCCAGGGTCTCCAGAGCCTGGTGTATAAAATCCTCCATTTGGGCCATTTTTAAATCCACAGCCTCTCTAAAACAAATCTCCCAATTCACAGCACTATTGACAGAGACTTTAAAATCATTTTCTAATTTTAAAACATTCAAGTCCTTCACCTCAGATCTTAAAAGTTCACATTAACATTGTTGGGTGTTATTAATAGTCAGATTCAACATGATCTGGATATAATTGTTGCAATAAAGAAGTTGTTGACTGTCTCACATAACTATTTTATTTATTTTCTTCATTGAAACCAGCAAAGCTTTTTGTCTCCATTTTCTTCTCTTTACACACTCACTTCACCTGGTAAAAACAATCCAATCGTATCCCCATTCAGGCCCCAAATATGTAACGATTGGTCTCTCAACCGGGTTACACAAACTAAAATGAGGATCCTGATTGCACTGAGTGAGTGTGCTTATGTGAAAATAAGAGAAAAAGAGAAATACCAGTTGGTGTACTTACAAAAGTATAAACAACAGACAACAAACACTTGTTAAGTATATATGAAGAACAGTTTTGTGTTGTTTTAGAGTCTGAAGTCCCAAAGTTAGCTCACCAGTGTATTTACAATCTGATAGAGTTTGTGAAGGAGGTGACCATAATCCACAGTGCGAATAGTCTTTGGAAAAGTAAGTAAATCCACAGGGTATAATCCACAGAAGTACTCCAGAGTCCAAGCATAACCCAGGGATAGGTGGTACCACTTAGCCTTCTTTAACGTGCCATGTTGGCTCCTTTTTATCCAGTCCTATTCACTTCCTTCTTGTCATGTGACCTCTCACATGACAGGTGGTTGCACAGTTCTTAAAGACATACCATGTAATTTTAAAAGAGATATAAAATGGACATATGAGAACATGTTAAACATACTATTAAACCACTATGGCAACAATAAAACATTATTTTGTACATAGTATAAAATGTTAAAACATGTCCCTATGTGGCTATGTTACAAACACATTGGATCATATATGTTTTGTAACCAATCGTGACTCAATAAATAGCACTCAAGTTGTATGGACTGCTGCTATCATAATTTTATGGTGTCGTAGTCACCATACGCTTTCATTTCACCCAGAACATGAGGGTGGGGGGTTTTTGGGTGAACTATCCTTTTGATGTTTTAAGAAATTTGTAAAGAGCATAACATAGTACTGCTTTAAAGATTTCCAGTGTCTAATATGCAAACACACTGAATGGTGCACTGTCTGATACACACATTTAAAGACACCATGCTACCAGGTTCCTAATGTGGAGACAATGTTGAGTTTACAGTTTATTTTTAGTGTGACTCAGTTAATAAGGCATCCCATGTCCTTTGTGTTAAAGCGGGAAATAAAATACAGCCTCTTTCAGGCCATTTAAGCTTCATATGATCTGTATGTTTATGCTGAATAGTTTAAGAAAAGTGAAAGTCTACAGAACCAGTCAGTAAGCGTTTTAAAGGAATAGTTTACCCAAACATGGAAATTCAGTCATCATTTTTTATCATTGTTAGGCAGAATGTTAGCCTCAGTCACCATTCAATGCATCTTTTTTGTATAGAGTACAATAAAACTGAATGGTGACTGAGGCTATTATTCTGCCTTTTGTGTTCCACAGAAGAACGAAAGTCATTTAGGTATGAAACAGCATTATATGGGTGAGTGAAAGATGATAGAATCTAAATTTTTGGGTGAAGTGTCCCTTTAATTGTTTTGGAAATATCTCTGTGGGTGATAATTCTTCTCCAAACTGGCTCAAAGGGCATATTTTCAGCTCACAAATAGAGAATGCAGTAGGTTTATCAGCTCTTAAACTGGTTATGGGCTTCACTGCTTTTAAAGTGGACATGAAAGCAAATGATTTGCAATGATTTTTTCCCCTGTCCCCAACTGAGTGTTCTGTTGAGTCGTTTTGGAGGTTCTATTTATATATGGCAGGTTGTCTCAGAAGAAGAATAAGCAGTTATTGACTGGGACTTCTGTGTGGTTTTCTTTCTCTTTTGCTTGTTGTAAAGCTCACAAGCATCCGACAGCCACCTTAATGGCTAAACAAAGAAGCTGGGTGAGGGAAGAAAGCTTTCCTGACATTTGGAAGAAGGCTGAATCTAGAAGCTGTCCAGGGAGAGGGGGGTGGAGGTGGTGGAGAAGAAGGAGAGATACAAGGAACGGATGGAGAAGGGGGAGGTAGGAAGAAGAATAGTGTTTAATCAATGCCTCTTATGTAAAAGAACTCAGATCTGGGTCATTCCTATGCAGTTTATTTTCATGTATGGTTTCATCATATATGCCTTCATATAATGCATAAAATATTAAACTCATAATTTTATTTGTTTTCTTCACATAGGGGTGGATTTAATGTCACTTGTAAAATGAAAAACTGGCAATTTATTAAGAAATACCCCCAGTGTTTCATCCTTTTTCCTTACTCGAATTAAAAATGTTAAAAACAAACATGTTTTCTTAGGAAAATTTTATAAATTGGTAATCAATTTATAGTTTTTTTTCCTGTGTCCTCAATACACCCTGTTAGTCTTTTTTGATTTGATTTATTTGAAAAAAAAAAAAAAAAAAAAAAAACATACAAAAACAATGTACAAGAATGATAATATAATCACCATCCCATACAATAATAATAATAATAAAACAAACTTTGGCGATAAACAAACACAATAAAGCAAAAGTCTTATTTCCATTGTGGTCCTCTATGTGATTAAAAGATCGGAGTACAGGTGAAAGAGGCTAACAGAAACATACTCAGCTAAAATACAAAAAAATATTTAAAAAACTAAAATCTGAAAAATATCTTCAATCAATAACAAAAAAGCCATCTTTTTACAGCCATTCTCAAACTTCTCTCAGCCTGTATATATTTTATGGTAATTTGTAATAAAATAAAATATAGTAACACTGGTAATTTATTCCAAACAACTGTGCTTTTGCATAAAAAGGTATTTTTCCCTGTTAAACTCTTAAATCTACAGTACATTAATACAAATTTGCATTACTATCTCTTGTGGCATAATTATGATGACCTTGGAACTGATTTTTTTAATATATATATATATATATATATATATATATATATATATATATATATACCTGTATATATTTTTTTTATTTTTTTATTTTTTATTATTAAAATACTTTTCTCAACGGCAAGAAACCAAGATCCTTAAAATGTAATATTCCTTTAGCTAACAAAAGCTAGTTCCTTAATGACATCATCCTAAAAGGAAGCGACATCATTTTGGTGGGGGAAAAAGGAGCACATAAGTTATGTTTTGTGATATTTGTTGTTTAAAGCATTCCATCCTGTTTGTTAACATTACAGAAATCAGTATTATGATTTATAAAAATTAATAATGCTGGTTTAAAAAAGATCAAAATTAACACCCCCATATAAGCCATCTCTCAGTACCTCACTTAATTTCCACTCTGTTAGGTTCCATCCTGTTACCAATCCTCTTAATCGTCTTACCATTCACAAGTCATAATTATAATAAAAATTGGTGGATTCCGTCACAGGCTTGTCAGTCTTTGGTTATCATTATGTGCGTTGAACCCCAATGATTTATTATATTTAGAAATACAATACATTTATTTTAGTTACATTTTACTATCATATAAATGTTTTAGATCCCCGAACCCAACCCTGTTCCTAAATCTAACCAGTTATCAGCAATAAAAAAACATGTGACAGGTAAATGTTGTCACAATCATTTTAGTTACATAACATTATATTTTTGAACACCCAACCCCATGCCTACGCCTAACCAGTTTTCAACAACATAAAAGACATAACAAGCACATAAGAGCACAGTCACTAGAAATTATTCAAACATTTTTGACAAAAACAATATAAAAGTATTCCAATCAACTCTGTGTTCAAAGTCCTTCAAAGTCACACGATAACTTCAGAGAATGAACTTTACTATAACAAAATTTTTGTGTGCTGACTTTTACGTGCCGAATTCTACATTTTGACACAATTTCCTGGTGAAATTAACACTAGAGGTGCTACAACAACTGTGCGTTTTATTCACTTTCACACAAATCAGGAGCACAACAGCTGATTAGCAACCCCCCGCTGGACATTTCACTGGGAAACTGCATCCAAACTTGTTATAAGGTACATTATTACGTTTTGCAAAAAATTTGCCACGGTCACATAATGTTCATGAGATCAGGCTGGAAAATCTTCCTCTCCCTGAAGACAGTCACATCCCATAAAATAATATACATCCAAAACTTAGAATGCCGCACTCTTCTTGAGGTGACACATTTTTTTATGTTTAAGTGAGTGCGGGTCGGGATATGTAAGCGGAAGTGTAGTTCTAGCAGGAAGATCTCGGGATTCATTCTATCAGGCATCTCATCTAATCACAATACAGCCTCCGCTTTATAAGCCAGCCAGCTGCCTCTCAAAGTTCGCATACATTAGTATTTTCACTCCCCATCCCACCCCATCTCCACAAGTTTAGGTCCCATCCTGGGCGGGGGTAAGCTCCGCTCCTCTGCCGTCATTGCCTCAGGCAGGATCTGACTGTTAATTAAATAAAGACTTAAATTTGGATCAATTCCTCAAACAGAAACATCACTTGAAACTGGACGACCTGGAAAATGGCACACAAATAGAGGATTTTTTTGATGATCATTTTATAGTTCTTTTCACATTTTTGAGCTCCCTTTGCAAACAAAATAAAACTTAGATGATAAAGCAATGAGTAAATAGTGAAAAAAATTCAAATAATTTAATTTTGAAGAAATATTAGCCTTGGGTTAAGTCATGGAATTCTTTGAAATTAGTTGAATGCTGCATCAGATTAACATTTAAAATACAAACCGACGGCAATGTTTTTGGTGGTGCAGGCAAAAGGTCGCTCCAGTGACGTTTCAGCATGAGAGCGTGTTGCTCTTCAAATTTCAACCCAAGCATATTCATTATGTGTTACAAAAGGTACTACATAACAGGAATGACCTAGCTATGTTTAGTATTATTTTAGTTTGCTAATATGATTTTTAATTAGTCTAATATCTTATAATTTAACTTGCCAACAACGCCTGGCACATCTTTGTTTTGACAGGAATCTCTCTTCACCCCGTCACCCCTTTCTGTCTGGCTTTCTTCCCATATGTCTCACTATCTCACCCTGTCTCTCTCCCTCCCTCCCTCTTTGCCTCAACCCAGACCCTCCCTCTCTCTCTCTCTCTCTCTCTCTCTCTCTCTCTCTCTCTCTCTCTCTCTCTCTCTACACACACACACACACACACACACACACACACACAGAGCCTTCTCTCACTCTCACTCTGCCAGTCTGCGGTTCAACATGTTGCCTGAGCGATGCTGCGCTCCACAGTGGAAGCCATCCTGCCGGTGTACCGGCCGCGCGCCACAGCCCGAGCGTCAGTGCTCCATCTGAAGGACCTATGTGAGGAGGGGCGAGACGCTCACAAACCCCAGCCGTCACCCGACAGGGAGGAAGACCACACCGGCTCCATGTGGAGGGAGGCCATGCGTAAGAGGACCTACTTGCTGGAGAGGGGCTCCCGGACAGGAGGAGATGGAACAGGAGAAGGAGGTGTGCGTGGCCGGAGACACAGGTCGCCGGACTGGCTGTATGAGTCGTATTATCGGATGAGCCAACAGCACCCACTTATTGTTTTTCTTCTACTCATTGTGATGGGAGCCTGTCTGGCTCTGCTGGCTGTCTTCTTCGCCTCTGGGCTGGTGAGTGTTTGGAGACTAGGGGGAAGGTGACTGGGGAAGAGGGCTGGGGAACAACATAGGGTTGTATTGAGGGAGAGAGGTCTGTTGTTGCTGTACACAGAAAGTGGGAAAGAAATATAACTTATATTATTCTTTTTTTCTCCATTTAAATTTAAATGAATGCATTTGGAAGATAATGCACCTTTATTCAAAGAGACAGTGCATTTATGGTATTCATTTTAACAGTTGATGTGCTCCCTGGGAATTGAACCAACAACTTTGATGTTGTTAGTGCAATGTTCTACCAGTTGAGCTACAGTAACAAGGTTCATAAAGCAGTTTAAGGGATAGTTCTGACTTGCTTCCATGGAACACAAAGATGAGCTGTTAGGCAGAATGGCAGCTATAGTCACCCTTCACTTTCATTGTATGGAGAAAAAATGGTGACTGAGATTAACATTCTGCAATTTGTGTTCCACAGAAGAAAGTAATTTGTATGTCATATGATGACAAAATTTTCATTTTTGGGTGACGCAATTATCATGTGCATCTGTAAATTTATTTTCTGTGCTCAAAAACATCAAACGTTAGAGAAAACTCCAGCCAATCAGCTGTTTTCTCTGATTGCAGCAGCCATAAATCTTTGTTTACATTATGCAGTATGTAATCTCTCTCTTCAAAGCATAATTTCTGTGATTCGTGTGAAAGCCATAAAGAAGCAGCACGCAGGGTATAATCAGTGTCTGGGAGGAAAGGGAACAAGTATATTTGTAAAATCAGTGGATTTAGTCATGGGCAATTAAGCAGAATGGATCAAGCAGAAACTATTAACCTGTCAACAATACAGCTGTTTGCATTTTTCTCTCATATTCAGTTTAGCACATTTGGAGGAAAATTGAATTCCTGTTTAATTCAAGCCTTTTGGTTAGTAAGCTCTTCTGTAATGCAGAGAATGATGTGTTAACTATTAGCTGTGGACTTAGTGAAGTGTCTGGACCAAATGTGATTTTTCTAAAAAATCAAGTGAGGATAAGTTATCTGTAGTAGGGAGGTTGATACATAGGGTGGTTGTCCATGGACTTTTTCTCATCAACATCCAATATTTTCCAAGATTGTATTTATGTATTTATATCAAAGTTTATTATTATTATTGTTATTGTTGTTGTTGTTGTCATCGTCGTCGTTGTTGTTTTTATTATTATTATTTTCATCATTATTAATGTTATTGCTATTAATACTACTATTACTATTACTACTAATATTAATATTAATATTATTCATTAATATATTCATTATAATATATAATTAATATATAATTATAATTATTATTAATTTATATTAATACTATTATTTTTCATGTTGTTTTATTTTTAACGTTTTTAATTACTTAGCTTTCACTAGTTCACTCATTGACAAATGATTTTTTTTTTTATTCTATACGTATATTCCATGTTGTCTCTAAAGTAATGAGGTAATAAAATCTGCACGCATAATTTTTTCTAAAATAATTAGCAAAATGACTTTCTAAAAATTATTTCATGTCAACAATCCACTACTGGCTTATTTTTCCGGTTGAAATAGATTTTATTTGAAGGCTCTAATTCCAAAATTATTATTTTGGTAATTAAATGGGTTTTAGGCTTATTCCTTATAACATCAACATTATTTGATTCATTTCAAGTGTTGGAAATATCTAAATCAGCCCTTTATGCACTGTACATACTGTAGATTGAGCAAATGCAGAAGTTTAAGGGCATATGGGAATGCAGGAGAAATAGAAGCCTGCAGTGTTGTTGAAGCTGCATGTCTGAATTACATTTTTGTACAGATATCACTTGTTCATATGGTGAAACAGTTCACACAGGCGTTCCTATAATTTCTGAGGTATTTCCATCGCTGTTTGTGTAAAAAGCAGAATCATTTGGACAAGAAACATGAGTAGATCTCTACAAAATGCTGCCATGCCATCTGAGATTTCTGTTTGCTTTTCCCATCAAATTCAAGGCAAGAAGTGTTTCATAAATATCTGGAATCTACATGGAAATAAGAGTAGTGTGTACTTCACTCGATTAAACAGCTCTGATGCATTGGGGAGATCGGGGAGTGAATAAGCGACATTTCACAATATGACATCAACCCCTATGCAGATACACACTCTCAATGCCTGCGCTTCTTTCTCTCTTTTCTTTTGACTGCCTGACCTAAATCTCACATCACAGTAGCTGTCGAGCCCGCCTTGGGTTGGCGCAAAGGTCTCTGTGACTCCTATGGCTGCACACATCACACTGATTGTGAAAAAAGCCTTGGAGCACACTTGCGCTCTCAGGGCAATTTTTTTTTTATGAGTGTACTGTGTGAAACCCTGACAATTCACTTCCCTTATGACCTGTTTTTACTTAGCCTCTCACATCTGATAAGTGGCTGCAGGGCTTGCATGCCCCCTGCGTGCTTCATGGCGTTTAGTAGTAGACCAATCTTGCAGGTTTTGGCAGTGCCAGGCTGGTTTTCTGTGCTTTATGCTAAAACAAATGAGGCAGTTCCACTATGATGTCTGGATGTTATAATGGTGGACCCTCCATCCACCATGATTTAATTTCTCTGCAATTTTTATCAGGGTTTCCATAACTTACGTGGCTCTGAAAGCTGGCCGCCAACAATTATGCATGCGTCTTTGGTAGTTTTCCTGTGCTATTAGTGGTTTTGTGTTTTGGTGATGCCTTGCCTACTTTTACATTGCATTCAGTAGAAACAGCGGATCAGATGCCTGTGGGAAAATCGTATATTTTAATTTGTAGGTTCAAGGAAGCGCAACAAATCTAATTAAATCCTGCAAACTTATAGATGATGACCCATTGTCTGAGATCTCATGTAAGGAGTTTTTAAGGTATTATTAATTTCTTTAAAATTCTTTAATAAGCCCACTTTTAAAGGTTTTAACTAAAATTTTAAAACCTGAAAAAGAAAAAGTAACAGATTCAGCATTAACAGTGGGTATTTTCGAGCAGACAAGTAAAGGTTGTGGCTGTGAAACAGCCAGACGAGCCCCTGTCAAAATCATACCATGTCACCTCGTATAACATCTAACACCTTATATTTTTCTCACACTTTTAAGTGGGTGTGGATATAATTGCTAAATGGCCTGAGCTCGGTTTTTATTTGGTGATGGCAGATAGAGGTTTAGTATTGTTCTGCAGTAAGAAAATGATGGCAGCAAATGTTTTGTTAATCAGCCTGTTTCTAGATGTGCTTTGTGGCTGTAATAATGATGCTATTGGCTTTTCTAAGACATCATGGGCTCTTCAAACACCGAAACCATCAGAGGCGGCTGATTAGAGCTTGATAGCATTTAGATGTCCCTGTTTGGAGTCTCATATATGCTGTCTCGTTTTGAGAATGTTGAAGATCATTGACATTTTGGTGCACTATAGGCTACATGTACTGTAGCTCTTATTCTACTTACCTCGTAAACACAAGCAGGCTGATAAAAAAATCCTGTGTGCCCTTAATACCGGAAGTTGCGTCAAGGCCAATCAGATTAGCACTTACTAGATCAAGAAAGTGCTTTACAGTTTTGTGTACAATATGCATCAGACAATTAGTGAATGTCCTACGAGCAGAGCTAATATTTGCAGTGTGGGCTTCTACATTTCCAGTTTTTTATGACTTCTTTCTGTACAGAGGGAGGATAGACTGGAAAAATTCACTGGTAAGTCCTCGTTTGAAGGAAGTTTGTGACACAAACAGAAAATATATACTCTAGGTATAGAAAGGTATGGAAAGCTACTGTAAAGAAAAAGATAAAAACAAACTCTGTGTTCATAATTGAAAAATCAATCCAGTTCCATGTTTTGTTCTGTTTTCTTTGACATCTCTCTTTAGATCTATTTATCTGTAGACTTGCATCTGTTATACTGAAAGTCAACATTGACAACTGTCAGTTCATATTCTTGCCCACTGCTCTCTGAGGAACTGTTACATTTAGCATGAATGTGTAAAACATTTGAATTATAGACCTTAGTCAGGGTAGACACCATTAGTAATTTTTTGCAATAGAATATGAGGCTGTTAGGGATATATAGTCTGTTTGATGGGTTGTGCTGTTTAACATCTTTGTGTTGATCATTCAGCTGACGAAACATGAAAGGATTAGTTCACCCAAAAATGAAAATTCTCTAATCATTTACTCACCCTCATGCCATCATAGATGTGTATCACTTTTTCACTTTTTTCTGCTGAACACAAACGAAGATTTTTAGAAGAATATCTCAGTTCTGTAGGTCCATTCAATGCAAGTTGTTTGTGATCAGCACTTTAAAGCTCCAGAAAGCACAGACAGTTGTTGGAAAAGTAATCCATTTGACTCCAGTGGTTAAATTAATGTCTTCTAAAGCGAAAAGATGGCTTTGGGTGAGAAACAGATCAATATTTAAGTCCTTTTCACCATAATTGTTTAATTCTGATCACTCTCCAATGTGCGTCCATGAGGGTACAGAGTACACGCTGCCTCTCGCATGACATGGGGGTGAGTAAATGGGGCATGGGGTGAGTAAATGATGTCAAGCCATACAGCATCTAATTTACATAAACTCCAGAAAATGTGGGTTGTTTTAATTAAATGTGAACTAGAACATTTAGATTGTACAAGCCCATGACAGAAATAGTAAGACAAGGATATTGTGCTGTGGTCAGACTTCCAACTTGGAAGCTCGTGCGGAAATCCATAGCTCTGATTTCGCTGAGATGTAGCTATCTGACGTCACAAACACATGGCAGTACCCAGGAAGATTTACAATTAAGATTTAGTTATTGATTGACTTCCACTTTTCAACACATAAAAAGCATAAATGAGTCAAAGTTCCTTCATTACATAAAAAACTTGTTTATCAAATCGCTGCAGAGACAGGTGTTTAAAACAGTAAATTATACTCTCTTTTAATAATCGTGCACCTTACGAAAAATGCTAGCGTTGTATAGTATTGTTTATTCTCCACAATTCGGTTGCTTGGAGATGTCTCTTCTGAGAATCGAACACTTGCCAATGGTTTTTTTCTTTATACGTCATCTTCCGGGCATCGGACACTGGAATCCCTTTATGGTTGGAGATCGGAGTTATCAAGTAGGGATATCTCACATCCGACTTTGAATTCGATTTGATTTAGGGGCCTGCAAATTATATTCCAATATTATGTGCCTATTTTATACACTCAGTTACATTTATTATCTCACAAATGCAACCAAAATATAATTTGAATATTTTATTGAGCTCTGAAAGGTGCAAATTCAGTATCCACATTGGGACATTCACAACAAAATAAGGTACTTCAGTTGTTGAAAAATAAAATAAAAATGAAACAGATGAATAAACAATATAAAAAATAAAGTCACACACAAGTGATCATCAGTCGTTTGATGACAGCTCATAGCCTTGTGAAATGAGGTAAAAAATAAAGTGACAATTTGTCATCAAACACTCAAGCAAGTCTTTCAATCCAAAATACTTATATACCCATGAATTGTTTCTGACAGGAGAGTATGTGCTATCCGTGTTTTTTCTTGGCTACAACTTCCACATTTGTATTGAAAAATTCAGTTTTCTGTGATAAATGTTAGTAAGGGTGTTGATGTGTAGATGTGAAAAATCTTGTAATTGATGCTGGTGCAGAACAGGCGTTTTCTCTTTCCCTCATCAGCACTGTTCAGAATGTCGGGGCTGTCTAGCCGTTTGAAATGGTTGAATAGTGCTTTAAAGTAGAAAATTATCATGTAGAATTCAAGTGTGTCGCATGCGCCATGATATCGAGGGAAGCCCAATTTAATCGCACATGTGAGCCGCTCTGCGCTAACACTAACTCTGCGCGCAAGGATAGAGCAGAGCGGAACTTGAGGCTTCAATCACTCCGCGCACATCCGAGTCCCACATGAGAAGCATATTTAGCACTTATAAAGCGAGATTTATTTCATAAAGTTGCTGTATCCCATGACAGAAATGTGTGTGGATGTGGCTGGCATTAGAGTGTTAAAATAAAAGTGTTAAGATAAAGGCAGCTTAGAAAAATATAAATCAATATTTATGCATTGTATCGATGACATTGCTTCATTGGCTATTTGATCGATGCATCGATCCAGATGAATTAGTATGCCATTCTGAACTGCCATAATATTTTAGATTGTGGAGAAATACTCTAAATATACAATGCAATTATCACTCATAGCAAGCTTCTTCTTCTTCTTCTTCTTCTTTCTTTTTTTTAAAGGAACAGTCATTTTTAACACTATGGAGTCTCTTGGGTTTCATTGAAGGTCTTACATTTCTAGACTTATGAAAACTAAGAAAAGCCATGGCCAAAGATGCACTGTAAATACTAATAGTTATCTGAAATAAAGAAATTATTTACTCAACTTAAGCTTTATTTTTTACTATTCTTACTAGTTATTAGTAAAGTTACCGTTACTCTCTGAACCTTGAAGTTGTCATTAATAAAAACCATTAATTGCTCCTAATTAAACAGTACTTGAAATGTACTAAAATATATACATTCTTTAAATGTTGGCTTTGAGTAATACTAACTCAAAATTATCAAGTACAAAATTGCAGCTATGTGAAATACCCATAAGCCCTTGTGCTTGAATAAATTATGTTTGGTCATGACAAGAGAACTTATGGAGAAATCTAATAATTGTTATTAGAAAATTAGTATAGTTTTAATTCTTGTGACTATTGTTGTTTTTTTGTTGAAGCTGGTTGATAGTTGTGATTTATGTGAAGTCACCATTAGGGTGATAAGTGTTACCTCTCAAGTTACTTAAAATTCAATTAACCACAGTCCCTTTATGCATGCAAAGTTTGGTGAGTTTTTGCAATAGGGATAAGAAGTTAGAGCTGTTTAAAAATTTGGCTTACCCTGTATTCTTAAAAACCCTGCAATCCACATGAAATGTTTACATGTGTTAATGTGTATTTAAACCCAACTATAATGGCCACCTATACTGATAAAGGACAGGGCAGTCATTGTAGAGGTCATGGGCTGGCAACTTACTGACCCAAATAAATGCTTTTAACTCACAGCTATAGCCCTGCAAAAACACTTAGAGAACGTTATTAGAACACATGGGAAAATGAACCTAATGTTGTGCAGTCAATAAGGTCTGTGCTATATAGATAGCTATCTAAAACAAACTTGGGTCATTAAAGCCTGTGCTGTGCAGCCAATAAAGTCTACTTAGTGCACAGTGTATAGATATTTACCGCAGTTTCACTGTAAAAGATTGCTGTAAATTTACGGCGAAATTCCTACAGCAATCTACTGTGATTCTTAAATATAGTAGTTTGCTGTTAAAAATTTTGCATTCTGGGAGATCAAGAGCAGTCTCACTATGAAGCTACTAGTTTTATGGTAAATAGCTGTTCTATGCAAGGCATTAAGGGAGAATGAACATTTAAAATCATGATATCATCTTGGTGAAAGCTAGTGACATTTTGAAACTTATATTTTAAACCCCCCTATGAAAATGTTAGTTTGTGGCACATGGTTAGTGTTCATGATGTTTCTGACCAACACCTCTGTTCTTTATCATCTCACATCAGCCTTCACTTGTCTGTCTAATGAGAGGTCAAATAAAAAAAAAGAAATCAACCTTTGAAGCAATGTACATATTAAATGTACAATTTTGCCAGGATTGAACAGTGTATTTTTTATGAAAAAAATAAAAAACAACAACAACAAGTACACAGTAAAATAACAGTATAGCACTGCATTTGGGTTATAATGGTGAAATACCCATAAGCCTTTGCACTTTAATAAGTATGTATGCTTTGGCAATGCATTGGGGCTACAAAAATTGTAAAAAAAAAAAAAAAAAAAGAAAGCACATACAAATTTTTTTATTCAGACTTAATAGAAGACTTAGTTTAGTATTGTTGTTTTGTTATCAATAGTAGTGTTTTGTTTGAAGTCACCATTATGGTGATTAGTGATCTCTTGAGATGGTACCTTGGGCCTTCTTTACTATTATGTTATGTTCTTCCAGCCAGTCAGTTTATGTTTAAGTAAAACACAAGTTGCTGCACTGTGCTACTTGGAAGACAAAACCTAAAGTCAGACTGAATATCTGATCAAACCTTGCAAATGGCACTATATGTGGCAATAATGATGCATTACACATAAAAACATAAAAGCAAAAACAGTAAAGAATATTTAAGCAAAATTATATCAGCAAATTGAATGTTTAATGTTTGAACTTACAGCATAACTGGTGTTGTTATAAAGACACACACAGAAATCAACTCTCGGCATACAAAATGCAACAATGGTGACAATTAACAAACCTACTTTTACGTAAATAAGTAAGAGCTGAACATTAAAATACAAGTAAATTAGACTACAACAAAAACAACATCAAAATAAACCAGTAAATAGTAAAAAATCGAAGTAAATTCTTCATGCTGCAGTGCATGGTGGGAACATAACTGTTAATTTCAACAACAGTAGATAGTATGTAATTTGACAGCTATATGCTACTAAATTACAGTTGTATACTGTAGCTGTAAAAACAGTATCTAGCTGTTAATTTCAGCAACAGCAAGACACCGTTAATTTTACAGTAACATGCTGGCAACCCTGCTGCCAGTTCTTTACTGTTTTTTGAAGGGAAAATCTTTAACAGTGTTGTCTTAGTGCACCTAACTCAGTTGAATCAATATGGTCTTCGTGAAGTATGCTCAAGGCACACACTGATTACTTACCTAGAACTAAGCTTCTTCTACCAATATAATAGTCTCTCATATGGAAGCCAAATATTTACAGAATCAGTAAAAAATGGCTTATTGCCAAGCAAGAACTAGGCTATGTTTATTTTGAGGAAGTGCAATTATATGGGCGAAAGACTGAATTACATTGACAAGGAGACATAAAGAGAGGATTCACAAGAAATAGCTGTAAAAAGATGAAGATGTGCAGCCATTTACAAATTAAGTACTCTTTAATTATTTAGCTTTCCCGATAACAATGCCAAAGATAAGATAAAAGCATGCCAGCGCTTATAGAGTGGTGTATGTCTGAATAGTAATTTAAAAATGATTACAGTTTTTTATAGGAGGCTTCATGCATTGCGATTAATGTTATGGTTATTAAACACAAATGTATTGAAAACAAAACTGGAAATGACAATATTGTGGGTCACACTTTATATTACAGTATTCATGTTTCTGTGTATTCACATACTAATATATGGCTACATACACACTGCAAAATTTTGGAAGAGACAGCTGTATTTAAAAGTGGGAGTGAATCCCCTAAATTATTGTTTAATTATTTAAATCACTCCTGAAATTTTAGTTTTTGACATTTTGATAACCACAGCAACATTTTGGCATCTCACGGCTTCAAATAAGAAACATGGATGCCAACAGTGTATACAATTTTTAGTGAAGTATTTGTGGCTGGAGAAGCATTATTTTTGTTCATTTTTATTAAAGCTGTAATGTGTATATGCATGTGTGTACATAACAGGATAACAGAAATGCTCTGGGTTCAACACAATTTAATCTCTATTGATAGCATTTGTGGCATAATGTTGATTACTACAAAAAATTATTTTGACTCAATAAAAAATAAAATAAAATAAAATGGAAGTGAATGGGGCCAGTGCGTAAACATATAAAGCCATGTGAATAATACAGTATTTGATACATGATTTTTGAAAACTAGGCATTATAGGTTTAAAATACACACTGTAATAAAAGTACAGACACAACATAAATATCATATGTGTTAAAATTATTTCCATGTGATAAAACTGACTCAAGGAATAGTTCATCCAAAAATGAAAATCATTATTTACTCACTCTCATGCCATCACAGATGTGTATGAATTTCTTTCATCTGCTGAACTGAAATGAAGATTTTTAGAAGAATATCTCAGCTCTTTTGGTCAATACAATGCAAGTGAATGGGTGCCAAAATTTTGAAGCTCCAAAAATCACATAAGTCAGCATTAAAGTAATCCATAAGACTCCAGTGGTTAAATCAATATCTTCTGAAGTGAATAATAGGTGTGGGTGAGAAACAGATCAATATTTAAGTCCTTTTTTACTTTAAATTCTCACCCATGTTCAGTCAATCTCTTCTTCAACTTTCACTTTCACATTCTTCTTGTGTTTTTGGTGATTCACATTATTATGCATATTGCCCCTACTGGGCAGGGAGAAGAATTTCTAGCAAAAAAAAGAGACTTAAATATTGATCTGTTTCTCACCCACACCTATCATATCACTTCTGAAGATGTGGATTAAACCAATGGAGTCATATGGATTACTTTAATACTGCCTTTATGTGCTTTTTGGAGCATAACAATTTTGGCACCCATTCACATGCATTGTATGGACACACAGAGCTGAAATATTCTTCTAAAAATCATAAAATGTGTTCTGCAGTAGAAAGAAAGTCATGCACATCTGGGATGGCATGAGTAATCTGTGATTACATGACAATGTTTATGTCTTGTGGCTATACTTTTAACAGTGTGTATTTTAATGTTTATGTACAGTACTGGCCCCTATTCACCTCCATTGTACATGCCTACTGCAACCAAGATTTCAGATTTTTTTATTTTATTATAATTTTTTTAAATGAGTCAAAATATTTTTTTGTTGTATTCATCATTATGCAATTATACATTATTCAAATGCTGTCGATTGAGCTAATAAACCTGGAACATTCCTTTAAGCAGTCAGAAGAGGAGTGACAACCATATTTATAGTGGCAGTGTGTACGTGGCCAATGTATAAATCTTTTATGAAACTGATTGCAAGTACACATAGTCTCCCAGCAAAGGTCAAGGCTCAAGCCCCCAGTTAGACGGCAGAAGCCATGGGAGTCTGGGTTGATTGGCAGTCCCTAGTTTATCAGATAAACTATTATCCAGTGGCTGACATGCAGGAGCAGTTAAAGTTTTTTTTGTAACACTGCGATCTCTCCGCAGGATATCCAGGATCACGTCGCCTTTGTAATCACTGTCCCTACTGCGCTGGCTATTTTCCTCACTATCTTTGTTCTGGTCTGCATCGAGTCCATCTTCAAGAAGTTGCTCCGTGTTTTTGCCTTGGTGATCTGGGCCTGCCTGGTTGCCATGGGATACCTCTTTATGTTTTTTGGAGGCATCATCTGTCCCTGGGATCAGGTAAGACGAGTGTGTTATCGGCCCCCTGAGGTTGTTTTCATTCATGGGCCTTTTACCTGATATATCTCAGATGATAGTATGCTTGAGAATCAGTGGGAGAGAGTAACATGAGAGGGACTAAGGTGAAGAATAGCATACTACTTCAGTCAAAGAGGCAGGTGTATGTATGGGACACCCTCGCATCCCCATATGAGCCAATTAAATTCTGGTTTGATTTGCCTGATCTTCAAATTCCACTTTGATTTTCCAAATCTGTAACGACAGCACAGGAGCGACATGGTAAGTGTCATACTGTATGTACAGTTTTCTTTATAAATATAATGCTCCACAGACACTGGAATTTACACAGGAATCACATTGCAAAAACAAAAGCTGTGTCTCCATCCATGTATTTTTTTATTAAATTGTAGGATATTGCATAAAAAATGCTGAATAGAAACCAAGATGTGAATAAAATCTCCAAATTGCACATACAAATGTATATGCTCACTTAAGGTGGATACATTTTTTATGCAATAAGAAGACATGCACATAAATTACGATGGAAACACATACTGAATACATAGACTTTATATAGGAATATACTGTAGCTGTGTATCAGAAATGTCCCATGACTGCAGCGACAAGCCATGTAAATACATAATTTGCTCAGAGATCATAATCAATATCTTCGCATAGCATCCCAAAAGTTGCTCTGGTTATTCTGAAATGCCAAAGTCTGTCATCAAAATGATTGGCTTCTATTCCCCCCAGAGCTGTTTGACACGCTATTGCTCCCAGACAAATGGTGTCTGCAGCTGAACACCAGCAAACATGAAGTTCGTCAGAGCGTTTTGTTTGCACGCTATAAAACGCAAGTAATTTATTCCATTTAATAAAAGAGTCACAGTGGCTTCAACTTCCATTTTCATTTCTATTTTGCACCAATTTCCCCAAAAGTGACGATTTTGTTCTCTTAAACACGTGATGGAAACGCAGCTTTATTCGCAAATTCCGATTTTGCGCATAAATTAAATTCACAAATTGGATGGAAACATATCTAATGTATCATATGCTTGGAAGTCTATTGCTGATGGCACAGCTGACAGAAAACAAGACACATTATTGTCATGGTAGATCTAATGTGGCATTTCATTTACATAGAAGCAAAAAAGCTGATACTAGGGTCAGAGCTGGCATATGCGGCAGTACATCTTTAAACAAAATTCAGAGTGGCTCAGGGCCACCTTAACTTGGAAATACAGCCTTTGCCAAGTCATCTGCTTTCCTGATCCTAAACCTAAACCTAACCCTACCCCAACCTACCCCAACCTACACTCTAAATCTACCCATACCGCAACCTCAGCAAATGTGAATCTTGTGAGAATTTTGTAGAACAACATGTAGTAATGCAATAAATACATTGTATTGTTTGTATTTAAATGGTAGCACATATTAATTAAAGACACCTAATATAAAGTGGGACCGAAACTTTTAAAATTAAATCCAGCTATTCTGCCATGTGTTCCTGTATATCAAATCATCTTGTATTGGCTTTTCAAGCCATTATAACCTATACATAGGTTTTTCTTTTTCTAAATAGAGTTATTGATCTGTCCTAATTCATGTCAGAATATGACCCTGTTAAAAACATGTTATGACAAAGGTGTTAAAACTGACATGCATTTTACAGACTTCTACTATAAGATGTGAAATATACAGCTCTCTCCTCCCTCTTTAAAGATGATTATGGAACACAAATTTGTGTGTTCTACTCCCATGGCAGCTCAGCCACACGCATGTTTTACCTGTGAGTCCAGTGAGGATTATTGCGTTCAACATTAATCAAAATGCTGCAAATGTGTGACTAGACCTGGGAATTCACACAGTAATCAGAGGCATGGCCTAGCTATTCTGCACTTTTCTATTAGGGAGGGATAATTTACTTCTCAAAGAAAAAAAAAAAAAAAAAAAAAAAAACAGTTGCCAGGTTGTCAAGTAAATGGAATACAAACTTACTGAATAGAGAATATAAGCAGCTAATGACTTGGTATGTTAAAATAAGACTTGGTGTTTGTCACTGACATATTGTATCTCTGGAGTGGGCAGCATCTGGTGAAAGACAAATAAGGCTAATGTCAGACGTGTAAGAAGGAATGACTTCCTGTGTTAGTCAATATCTCTGCATGGCTCCAGATTAAGGGGCCTATGTGGAGGCTTTGTTGAGTCGCTGAGACAAACCAGTTTTTTTCTTTTTACAACCACATGGTGGGTCCATGCAGCAAGTTGAGCCTGTAGATAATTATTATTATTTTTTATTTGTTTGCTTTAATTTTAGTAAACAATGACTTGATGACAATTAATTAAGAGAAAGCCTACAACTTATCGATATTATCTATTATACAATGAATTGATTGGACAAGCGGCATTCCAAGGTTACCAATCTTTAGTATAATATAGCACTGCATGGGGTGCTTAAATGTTTGTATCACTCTGCACTCTTGCTTGTGTGATATTGCTTCAATAAATGTTGTTTCTGCTGTTCTTTGGGACAATATTGGAAAGCTCTTTCTATGGTGAGACCACTTTTCAGTTCTTTTCCTTATCTTTACTTTCTTTATTTGCTGTGACTGAAATAAACTAGAACTATAATTCTCACCCTATCTGCGGTTTTCATGTTTCTGATTTTATCTAGTATAGAGTGTTAAGTACAATTGTATAAATACAATTGTAATTCTAAACATAATTATAATACCTGAAAAATAAACCATGACCTATATAAAGCTTAACACAAATCTAATAAATTTTGTTGCATAAAACGGCTATGACAGTTATCGTCAGGGACATAATTTCATGTTCCACTATATTTTCATCACAGTTTGGACATGAACTTTATTACCACCAGCTGGTGGAATCTCCAAACTGCAAATGCAGAAACTAAATTTAAACTTTGCGCTGAAAACAGACATGGGACTGAAATAGGCGCAATGGCCTATTTCTCTTAGGAAAATAGCAAATTGCACTTTGCACCACTTCATTAACATACAATACACCCACAGTTTGCACTCATGCACCCACAGATAACCAAATCAAATCAAATCAAATCAAATCAATTCCTGTTATTGTCACTCAACCATATACACAAGTGCAACAGAGGGTGAAAGTCTTGGGTGCAGTTCCGAGCAACATAGCAGTCATGACAGTGATGAGACATATACCAATTTACAATAAACATCAGATTTACACAACACAATTTACATATCTAATATACACATATTTACACACAACACAATATATAAATAATAATATACAATGTACAGTATACAGTACACACAATATAGAATATACATACACACAATATAGAATACACAGTATACAATAAAAATAGTATATATAAAATATACATTAGGTTTTATTGTGCTGTATTGACATTCAGACTGATAGTCAGTTGCCAGTGTGTTGTTAAGAGAGAATATAATTAATGGCAGTCCAGTGTAAGATTAATAAAGTACAGTGCTGATGTATTTTGATCGTGAGAGATCAAGAGTTCAAAAGTCTGATTACTTGGGGAAAAAGCTGTCATGGAGTCGGCTGGTGCGGGTCCTGATGCTGTGATATCGCCTTCCTGATGGTAGCAGTGAGAGCAGCCCATGGCTCAGGTGGCTGGAGTCTCTGATGATCCTCCAAGCTTTTTTCATACACCGCCTGGTATATATGTCCTGGAGGGAGGGAAGCTCACCTCCGATGATGTGTCTGGCAGTTCGCACCACACTTTGCAGGGCTTTGCGGTTGAGGGCAGTGCTTTTGCCATACCAGGCAGTGATGCAGCCAGTCAGGATGCTCTCTACAGTGCTGGTGTAGAACCGTGTGAGGATGTGGTGGTTAATTCCAAACTTCCTCAGCCGTCTCAGGAAGAAGAGGCGCTGGTGAGCCTCCTTCACAACGGCCTCAGGGTGGACGGACCATGTGAGTTCCTCAGTGATGTGGACACCGAGGAACTTGAAGCTGCTGACTCTCTCCACCGGTGATCCATTGATGGTGATGAGGTCTTTTCTCCTGAAGTCCACCACAAGCTCCTTGGTCTTGCTGACATTGAGGGAGAGTTTGTGCTCCTGACACCAGTGTGTCAGAGTGTGCACCTCCTCTCTGTAGCGCTAACACTCCCACCCACCCGCACTTGTGCTTTGAGCTAGCACAAAATTTGCGTTTAGAATTAGCTCTGTCACGAACATAGAATGAGATGTAGTGCACGGTCATTGCGCATAGTGCTGTGCTTTGCACACTCACGAAATAGAGCCCTACAAGTTCATAAACACTTTGTCCTGTTCCTCATACAATGCTATCTTCTGACATCGAAACACTTTTACAATAGTGCATGACTTTTAAGGTGATACATTTTAACGTTTGCATTATATAACTAACAGCATTTACAAGCTTGTTCAAATGTGATCAGATTGTACGGTGGCTCAAATGATGCAAAGGACCGAGGGACGAGTCCTGAAGGGCAAGCGACTTGATATATGAATCAAAAGTGTCATAGAAGCATTTTTTATCTCACATTTGCTTTCATAACACTATCTAGGTTTAGGTTCAAGGTTTAGGTCAGGGAAATGGATTTAAAACTCGAAAGAGCATTAAAAACCTTGTAAAATGTAGTTTTATTAACAAGGTTCGGGAGGAGCAAGTTCATATAATCCGACCAGTCACACAGCCAAAGTAAGAGTATATAAACAGCTGCTTACCTCTACGTAGCACTGAGAGTTTCCGGCATGGAGAGTTTCCGGCAATTGGGCCCACACCTTGCCTACGAACAGACCCATACAAGTGACTCAGATCATTGGATTTCAACTCCGCTGCAAAGCATTTGCCTTCATCCGAACATCTCTTCCGTCTAAATCATCTCGTTTCAACAGAAGCTGCCACAGCAGCTCATTCGTTTCACAGCATCGACTGCTACCACCTTGAGTGCTACTTTTACTCTGTCTTTCCTCCTAATCTCTATTTGCCAGAGCAGATCATTGCGTGAAGCTGCTTCCGCAACTGGCTGCTTCGACACTGTACACATGTGAAACAGCTCACTATGACTGTTCATATGTTCTCATGTAAACTTTCCACCAGGAGTGGCCCATTCACGTGAAGCTGTTTCTGCAAGCTGGCTACTTCGATGATTCATACATGTCAAACAGCTCCCTGCATCTGTTCATATGTTCTACTTTTCGCCCGCAGCAGTCCGTCGCGAGAACTTGCCTCTGTGAAAGGGGCGCTGCTCCAGCTTCACGTTATTTAAGCTCTATTACAGCTCTATTCGAACACATGAATCAAAGATTAACTTTTTAATTCAACCATCATGTCAGTGCTCCCCAGTGTTTCAATCCGGTTCTCCTGCACAGGTGATTCCTGTGAGCCTCATTACCTCATAGGGCGTGATCCATTCAGCGATTCTGTTTGTCAACTACTAACATGAATATCACGATCGTTCTCCCTTCAAAGTGCCCTTCGGAGCGCAATTTATTCCATTCGGAACACAGGACCAATCATGCAACAGCAAACTCCTTCCAATCGACCGATACTCTAATTACAACTTCTTTTCAAACCAACGCAGACATTTTAACGCGAGCTCGCTGCCGCGCAGCACTCTATCTGACCATTACACAGCACACTGCAGTTATACTCAGCCTCTGTCCAAACAGACACAGCTGAATTTGGCTTGGATCACGTGCCGTGTCCCAACTCATTCCTGATCTTTCCGCAAACTCGTCTCGCCTCTCAGCATTCGAGCTCGCCTTGCCACGCAGCCCCGATAATATGAAGTAAGCGCTGCTACAAACTTCCACTCATCTCTACACTATAACATCACTTTCCCTCCTCTGATCAGGGCAAGGTAAAATAAAAAGTTTTTCTGTAGAATTTATTACAAGTCATCGATATAAACAAGTCGTTTTATTCACCACACTACTGCAAATGGTGCTCTTATAGTATCTATTAAATCCAAATCTCAGGCACAAACTCCTACGATTTCATAAATCCTCATCAAACGAGACTAGTCAAGGTTGGGGAGTAACGGAATACGTGTAACAGGATTAAATATTTAAAATACAAAATATAAGTAACTGTATTCCACTACAGTTACAATTTAAATCATTGGTAATTATAATACAGTTACATTCAAAAAGTATTTTGATATCTGAAGAGATTACTTTGCATTTTATTGTCATTTGTTTCATTTAATGTTTAGTCCTTTCAGATAGAAAACATTTATACATATAAATGATGTGATCCAAAGAATGTTTGAGCAGTGGTTAAACACTTTCTTATGATTTAAATTACATTCATACGAGCAGACAGAGAAGTAAGTTTGGAGCAGAAGTAGAAATAAACCTTGTGTAAATTGTCAGCTTTGCGCTAAGCTAAAATTATATTTCTAGCCATTTTACATGCACATTACCAGGCACAATCATATTTTTTTTTTATCAAGAAAATTCACGTTGGATCATAGTTTCATTTTTCTAGTAAAACCTTTGATATTAGGACAAAAATCATATTCTTGATAATAATTTTTCTATTGTTTTCCTGTAAAAATATCTAAAAATCCTTAAAACAAGATTAATTTGATTAATCTTGTTTTAGAAACAACACTGCATAAGATATTTAGGTAGTTTTTAGAGTCAAAATAAGTGAAAAAAATCTACCAGTGCTGAAGAAGTAATCCAAAGTATTTAGAATACGTTACTGACCTTGAGTAATCTAATGGAATATGTTACAAATTACATTTTACAGCATGTATTCTGTAATCTGTCATGGAATACATTTCAGAAGTAACCCTCCCAATCCTGCACCCCGTGCCAATAATATAGAGTTATGAAATGACTCGCATTATGTTGGAAAACAGTCTACAAAGATCCAAACCATATGCTTAAGTTAATAAACAGCAGACTACAGTATTCATCTGGGCACTTAGTTTCAGGTGCCTTCTAGTTTCATGACAAACCAACTTTAAATGACGTTGTTCGTATGCACACGCAAGCATGTTTCCTGACATTGTCTTACACATGTTCCTGACATTTAATCTAGCAACTATTTCGTACATTTACCACATTACCAAATTTTCTATTGGCTCAACACATCCCTAAGCAGCACAAATGTGCTGTCCAGGTCAACAACTGCGGCATCTTTTGGGCCTTGTGACTAAACCTCCCACTACATCGCAAACAGTGCAATGCGCCATCTAAGCTCCGCAACTGTGGCATCTTTAGGGCCATACGACAAACTCCCACTACACAGCAAACAGTGCAAATGCACCATCCAGGTACCACCACTGATCACGTGCCATAACTGCAGCACGTCTTTCAGACCATGCGTCTCAGCCTCCATGGCTCCGTAACCCATATTATGTCACTCATACCAAATGAACCATCACCTACTTAGCAACTGACAAAAGTCTTCCCTAAACAGTTCACCATAAGCCTGCATCTCCGCATCAATCAATTTAATTCGAACATAGCCTACCATTCACCATCACATCCAATGCCGTGCTCAACCCATTAGTACCGCAGAGTGAGTTCTTGTGTATTTGCAGCGTAAACTTTTCACACGAAAACATAGGTTCCAAACATCTTCCTGTTAAATGCCACGTGAGTCCTCGCTCAAGGATTCATCCCATTCATCCTACCATCGAATGCCGTGCAGGCCCACGCCTGCGGATCCAGCCGCTCGCAGCTTCGAGAGAGCTCAGTAAAATTTAGCATAAACTTTCTCACACAAATTGTATGCTTTCCCATTGAACGCAGTGTGGTCCCGCGCCTGAGGATACAGCCCGTTCATATCACAAAAGCCCATGCAAACATGTATCCTGACATTACCTCGCATGTGTTCCAGACGCCTTAGTTTTTCCACGCAACCTATTCTCTCTGCCTTCATCCATCCCTCTACCCCATCATATCCATAGGCTACTAGAACGGATTCCCACGTGAGGCTGTCACCTCTAGAGAACCCGGCTTCACACCCATTCCCCTCTTCACTTTATCCCCCTCCCTTCTACCATTTTAATCTCTCCTACTCCGGAACCGTTCCCTGCGCGAGGCTGCCTCCGCAAGCGAACTTCGTCCCAAATCCCTCCTCAGCTAACCATAATTAAAGCAGAACACATTCCAGGCTCAAAAAATCATATTGCTGACTCTTCTAATTTTTCTTTCAGAGATCCAGAGCCTTGGCCCTTGAAGCGAACCTGACACCAACCCCAGTTCCTCCCTGTTCATAACTGAAATTCCTAGAAATCACCCTCTCAGACTCCTTCTCCACGCCCCCCAGGACCCCATTCTTCAAGCCATTTTCCCCAAAACTCTAACATATAATCATATCAGACAGTTTGGAAATGCTTCAAAGATTTCCACCTAAATTACAATCTGCCATTCCAGATTTTTCTCTCCTCTCTGTATCCTCCTTCACCCACAGCTCAATAAAACCAAAAACCTCCACCCCGGTACTATTAAAGGGTGCATTCGAGCTTGGGGTCAAGTCTCGAGCCTTGAGCCCTACACCCCGGACAGCGAGCCACACATGTTTACACTATCCTTAATACAGGATTACATTAACTGCGAACTACTGAACCTCTGTTCGGAGAATATTTAACTTGCTTTTAGCACCACCAAGTGAATATTTCACCATGGGACTGCCACGATACGTATAATAAATCATGTAATAACATTTAGCAAAATGTACTTTTGCACCACTAGTGACACACCAAAATGGAACTGCAAAAGTAACGACTGTTTTCAAATAGTATTCCAGAACGCTCGCTCCAAGTTTTATTAGCTTTGCCTAGGAATGCCTTTCTTATACTAATACAGTAGCTGTGTAATACAGTACAGTAGCTACACATTAATCAGGGACAGGAGAAAGTATTTTAACACACATCACCTTTAAGCTCATATGAAAAATTAATTTTTGCTCTCTATCTTGTAGTTTCTGTTTACTTCAGTTTGTGTCTGCATGCATCTTGGCCTCTGAAACAAATGCACCCAGCAACACTTTTTGCAGACCTTTATGTTTATTACCCTGTTCATGGAGGTAAGAGTGGGGTGGTCTCCGACTTTCATCTCACATAGCTCTAAAGGTTTCTCGGATGTCAAAGGTCCTTAGCACTTCAATGGGCAGCTCTCTCGAAGGCAAAACCTTTTCTTAGTGACACACTGCTGCAATTGCTCTGCGCCTCCTAAACCCTTTCTATCATTAAAACTTCTACTCTCTGGGACACATATCAGCATACAGTGAACTGTAACTGGCTGTGAGTACACATTTTCTGGGATATCTTGGAATTAAAGTCAACTCCTGGTGCCAGATGCTGCTGTAATGCTTTATGCACCTCAGTGATGGTGGAAGGCATGAATCCAAAGCACTTCCCTCCACATAATATCTTCTCTCAGGTGTCAGGTCACAGCGGCTAACACATTTTGGATAATTGCACCTGAAATTGCATCTGAAATGCCAACTGGAATCATGGATCTTTCAGGTAGCACAAATGAGATGAGCGCTTATATATTTATTTATTTTTTATGCAAATTTTTGAGAAAGGACTCCTCTCTCGCTTAATTAAAATGACTACGGCACTAATGTTTGGTAGCCGTGGAGTTAATGCTGCAGAGCACATTTCATTTCCTTGAGGTGAGACAAGCCAAAAGGCAGGTAATTAATTAGGCTCTTTTGTAGCGAGGTAACAATGAAAAACAGTAAATCAAACAACGATTAAAAGGTTGCATCTGTATCTACATTCCAGATTGCTTTCATTTAGATTACAGAGCTCATCTCCCATCTCTGCTGTCTGAAAACATACAGGCTATTGTTGTCCCATCAAAGTCCATTTGCATAGTCATTTCCCGGTCAGATTATTTAGCAAAGATGTTGTTGTAAAGACCCAATGAAACGACTTGAAGAATGCTGTTTTCTTATCTGTTTTGACGTACACTACTGTTCAAAAGTTTAGGGTCACTTACTCATTCTTTATTTTTTTTTCACATTTTAGAATAATAGTGAAGTCATCACAGTTATGGAATAATAGAAATGGAAATATGGGAATTATGTTGTGACTAAAAAAATCCAAAATAAATCAAAACTGTGCTATATTTTAGCATCTTCAAAGTGGCCACCCTTTGCCTAGATTTTGCAAAAATGTACTCTTGGCATTTTCTCAACCAACTTCTTGAGGTATCACCCTGAGATGGTTTTTAAACAGTATTGAAGGAGTTCCCATCTATATACTGGGCTCTTAATGGCTGCTTTTCTTAATTATTTGGTCCAAGTCATCCATTTCAAAAACGTTTTTTTTTTTTTAAATAAAATTTTAGTTTTGTAATTAAATATATTAATATGTTGGCACAATTATATTTTTGTCTACAAAACTAATTTCAAACATTTAAGCATACGCCTTCAGATCAAAAGGTTTTTAAGATCATGAGAAACTTTTCAGGCAACCAAACTTTTGGTGCTGAAACGTAGCCGGGACCCTGAAACAACCCGAACGGAAGTGTCGCAAATTGGTGTAAGACAAACGGTGTGGAGAAGGCCGTTTTTTTGCAGGATATTGGTGTTAAGGGGATCTGCCAATAACCCTTTGTCAAATCCAGTGTCGAGTTAAGTGAGCTGTGCCCAACCGATCGAGCAACTCATCAATATGAGGCATTGGGTATGCGTCAAATATAGACACCGCATTGACTTTCCTATAATCCACACAGAACCGCACTGACCCATCGGTCTTAGGAACTAGAACAACTGGGCTGGACCAATCGCTGTGGGATTCTTCAATTACTCCCATCTTGAGCATTGCATCTAACTCTTCCCAAACTACTTTTTTCTTGTGCTCGGGCAGTTGGTAGGGACAAATGCATACCACTACCCCAGGTGCAGTCTCGATGTGGTGCTGAATGATGTTTGTATTACCAGGCAGAAGGAGAACACATCTGCAAATTCCTTTTGCAACCTGGCAACCTCTGTGACTTGCGACGGTGAGAGGTAGTCCCCACAAGTAATCGGGGTGATATGATTGGCTTTAAAGGTCACCTCTGGCCCAAGCTACGCCCTCTCCGGAACCATCATTGCCAACGTCACAGGGACCGCCTCCCTCCATAATTTCCATAGGTTGAGATGGTATATTTGAAGTGCGTCACCTGTATCTGTTCACCTTACCTCATAATCGAGATCTTCTACACGCCGTAATTTAGAGCTCGACGTTGGGAGTAATACAAGCACTTTGTCTCCTGGAGCAAATTCCCATAGCCGAGTGCCCCTGTCATACAGTCGGCTTTGACGTTCTTTAGCTTGGAGCAAATTCTCCAGTGTTAGTTGACCCAAAGTTTGGAGTTTTACTCTAAGATCAAGAATGTATTGAATTTCTTTTTTACTGTTTGAAGGTCCCTCCTCCCAAGCTTCCCGCATGATATCGAGCACACTGCGCGGTCGCCACCCATATAGCAGCTCAAATGGGGAAAACCCTGTGGAGGCTGGTGGGACCTCCTGAACTGCAAATAACAGGGGATCGAGTCACTTATTCATATTTTTCAGGGTTTTATTAAACTGTTCTACCAAACCATCTGTCTGTGGGTGGTAAACACTGGTGGAAATCGATTTAATACCCAATAATTCATATAGTTCACGTAGTGTACGTGACATGAATGTAGTGCCCTGATCAGTGAGGATTTCTTTCATCTGGAATAACATTTCCTGACGGCTCTGCGGTATTATCATCTGGGCTGTATCCTCTTTTGTTTGAGCATCCTGCATCACTCGATACAACCATTCTTTTATAATAGCGAAATATGGATATGAAAGTGCGATGTTTGGAAGGAGCCGTTGAACATCAATAACTTTCACTTGGTCAAGGGCATGCCTAAAGGTTTCGTCTCTCGACTGCTCCAGTGGGAAATCCCCTTCGGGAAATCCTCTAAGGATGGGAGGGGCCAAAGCCTCCCCCTCCCTTACGTCATCCTGACGTGGAGCTGATGAAGACCACTCCGGCACTACCTCCCCCGCTAAGGCATCGCACATTTCACATATAATGATTTTCTCGCAAGACCCATCCACACATATTCCCTTTAAAAGAGTTTTAAATTCTGGCCAATTAGTTCCCAAAATTAGTGGATGGTTGAGGTGGGAACTAACAGCAGCCTCCACTCTATGCTTTTGCCCCCGAAATGTAATAACGAGTGTCACTACAGGATAATTGTGAATATGCCCATGCACACACTTCACCTTCACCCTTTTACCTGTGCCCAAAGCCTCGTCTTGAACCAAATATTGGTGTATAGTGGTCTGATTGCAGCCAGTATCCACCAAGGCTTGATGTGTACTCCCCTTGACACTCAGCGGTATTCTGTATGCTCTAGCTCGATCGAGGGCAGTGTCGGGGACCCAGACCAATGTTCCCAGCTCCATCACTGGACACTGGTCCCGGAAATGCCCGGGTTTCCCGCAACTCCAGCAGGCCGGCCCAGGCCCGCACCTGTGTCGGTGGGCTCAACCACCTGAGAGGTAGAGTGAAAAGACATCGGGGACACCGGCAGCAGGGCAAACCCCCGCAAATGGGGAGCCAGCTTCAGATCCACACCTTCAGGGATCTGGGATGGGCTGCAGCAAAGGGACAGAGAGAGAGGAGAGAGAGGGGGAGAAAACACAGGGGGAGGGGAGAGAGAGTGGGAGGGCTCTTCCGCCCTCTGATACGCTGACAGATGGTCTTCAGCCAGTTGGACAGTGGCACTGGACCCACTCCGCTGTTCCTTTTGGTAGAGGACAGATAAGCTGTTCCAGTACCACAAGATCGATGACTCCCTTGGCATCGTGGCCCTCAGCCAGCAGCCACTTCTGGTAGGCATCCCGGAGCTGTTGAGTGTAGGCAAACGGGCAGCCACGCACATCCATCTTTATCGACCGGAAATGTTGTCAAACTGTTCAGGGCTGCGACCGACCCACTGCAGGATGGTCTTCCTCAGATCGTCATACACCAGGATACTCACGGCCGGTAGTTGTTGCGCCACGAGCTGAGCTTCCCCGGACAACAGTGGGATGAGTCTGGCCACCCACTGAGCACGCGGCCAGCCCCAGATCTCAGCCATCTTTTCAAACAAGTCCAAGAATGCCTCTGGATCATCTTCTGCCCCCATTTTCATGAGGGCGACCAGAGACATGGGGTCTGCTGGGTCCGGGATCACGGCCGGGGCTTTCCTGGTGCAGTAAGCTCCGGATCGCGTGCTGATCCTCTGCTTGAGCTTCCTGGAATCGGCAATTCTGGTCCATGCGCAGCTCAAGCAGGGCCTGATGTTGTGCGTGATGCATACTGGTGAGGGACTTGATGACTTCCGCCAACTGCAAGGACTCCATGTCAGCTTATTTCCTCCAATATTCCTGGGTTTCGGCACCAGTGTAAAGGAATTCGTTGTGGGGTAAATGGAGGAAATAGGAAACATGGGGCTTCAACTCAAAAAGGTACGTTTTAATCAGGTAACACTCAAAAATAGCTTTTCAACTTTTATGAACACAAGGTTCGGTGCTTGAAGTGTGACTCTCTTCCTCACCTCTGGTGTGGTTCCTCCTTATATTGCTCTCCCCAGTGCTTACTGCAATCAGAAACAGGTGTTAGACATTATAGCACTCAGGTGTGTACACCCTTACCGCTTTCTCTCTCTCCGGATGAATGCCACAGTGCAACTTAAACATATCTTTCTGCCATCTTTCACAGTTTATCAAAGACAATGGGACATTTAATAAATTGTATTAATGTACTTTGATCATTGGAAAACCACTGTAAACTATTTCAGAGAATAAAAAAGTGTTGAAAAAATCGCACTGAAATCAAATCAGCAGTCCGAAATCTGCGCATGTGACGTGATAGGTCTAAATTTACAAGACATGTAACACAGTCTAACATTATATTAGCCTTCTATGATAAGCATAATTGTAATGGCAACAGAAACATGACATGTTCTTATCAAACAGATTATTTAAAAAGACATATGTAAGTAATGTGACCACGCAGTTTAAAACTTAAATAAATATGCCTTAATAAATCATTAAAATATGTTTAACAGAGGAGATTAGAGTGAGAGTGTGCAATGAGAGATTCCCTCTCTCTCTTACTTAATCCTCCTCCTCAACTTTCTTCCTCCAATGACTGGTTCAAGTCGGCTCACCTATAGTCTTTTTACAATGCAGTAACAAATTGCATGATACATAATGGCAGTAAGGCTACAAGTACACAGTACATTGAACTCTAACCAGATGATCTATTAATATTTAGATTGGTCTATGAGTAGTTCAATACTGATGCCCATCATTTTAATCCTGTTCTGTGTGCATTTGTTTAATTTCCAGCCAAAAAACTTTAGGCTACGTGAGAGCCCTTATGATTCACATAGCGTACATTCACGTTACATGCATTTATTTCAGCACTTTCATTAATCACTATGATTGAGCATCAGTACATCTGAAACTCTGTCTACTAAAGCTATACATATTTCTTTAATTAAATTCTGTAATAGTTAGGTAATAAATTTTGGCTCCTTGACAAGGTTACAAACAACTTCCATGTTTGTCAGTATTTCCAACTTATTTTCATTTTGAGAGGACAAACACCTGGACATAGTGGCCAAAGTGATCAGCACCTTTGGACTGGACAGCTCCCGTAATGAAGCACTTAAATTCTACTTTATAATGAGCGATCTACGTGCTGGTTTGGGAAACAGGCGTTACCCCATCGTAAAATAAGGAGTGACGTAAGTTAAGATAATCATTAAAGCTTAAGTTGCAATGTTATCAGGAAACCCAGCCATGGACTAAAACCCACAGAACGTAGAGAAATTTTGATTTCATGTTGTCTATAAAGTGTCATGAAATCCCATGTTTCAGCATAATTCTGAGTTTTGAAAAATGCTGAGTTCTGAAAAACACCAACTGTCTTCCTGATTCTGTCAGTTTTATTTTGCTTTGATGGAGTTAACAGTATCAAAGTTTCACTTAACTTTTAGGTTATTCTATGCCACTCTCTTGTACTTTTGGACTGTGCAATTTCATGTAATAATATATATATATATATATATATATATATATATATTAATTTCAAACCAGGAAGAAGAAAATAGCCCTTTGAGATTAAAATTAATGGTTGCACTCATTGTATTACATCATCTGCAACATGTACAAATCTATTAACTAATAATAAAAAAAAACATGTTTTACTGTTTCATAACCCTTTAAAAGCTTTGGCACACAAACGATTTTTGCTATAGTTGTAGGTAACACCTTTAATATGTGAACCCTGATCCTTTGGTTCTGAGTTTTGAATCAGACTGACAAAAATCAGTGCTATACTTTGAATATTTACTCAGAAAATACTGTATATACCTCATTTGGCCCACACTGGTAACATTTGTTTGTGTGGAAATCACTTAGAGTGAAACTTACTGTAGACCACCCTCAGACCACGATTCAAAACCACAAAGAGTCTCCAGTGTGAGGAACAACTCATCTGCTGCTTTAAATGCAGAGTCTCTCGCTGAGTTAAGCTGGTTGCAGGGTAAAGAAACCAGTTACAGATTATCCCCTTCCGTCACAGTAAGACTCGATACTCTGACACAGTCGACACTTATAATAAGTCACCCTTATATGTTCTCAATAGATTGCTCAGGATAACTTATGCTTCTCAGATAATATATTATGTGAATTACATATAGAAAGGACAATAATATTGTATATTTAAATGATATAATAGGCACAGAACATTCTGTCTAATTGAAATTTGTTCTCAGTCACTGATTGTTTATTCTTATTTAGTCTGATATTGATAGGGTCTACTGAGCATAAATTAGAAATAAACAAATTGAAAAACAAAAAACAAAACAATAAACAAAACAAAAAACGATTACATAGCAGAGATTAGTGTTATTCTGAAAGACCTAAATGATGGTCTCGTACCTGGTATTATGAGTCCTTTTATTCTCTATCACATATCATTTGTTTATTGACAATTTACAAATACACACAGACACACACACACACACACACACACACACACACACACAAAAACATCTGATTTTTTGTATCGTTTCCAGTAAAAATACATAGCTATCTATAAAACAAGATACATTTAATTTTTTTGAGATATTAAGTCTTATTTTCAGAGAATATATCTTAATTTTATATAATATAAGCTGATTTTCTTACCACATTGGTAATTTTTGGTGTTTTATATTTTTTCCTCACTAAATTTTGTTAGAATTATGCTTAAAATGAGAAAAGCGAAATTGTCAATGGAATAAGAAAAAAATATTTCAGATTCAACATACAGTATTTTCTTTGAAAACAAGTCTTATTATCTGACACAATAATGCTTCTCAAGTAAATATATCCTGTTTTAAGCATATTTAGATATTTTTACTGGAAAACCAGACAAAAACACTGATTAAACAATTATTATTATTGTTTTTTGCAGTGTTTAGTTTTTGCAGTCTGGTCTTAATAATTTAATTTGCAATCATATCTTATTTTAATGCAAGGCAGCAAATATGACAAGCTTCCCCCACATGTTCAATACCATGACAGTTTTGCAGACAGATCTTATTGAGAGTCTGCCACAATCTTATAAGTAGATTCTGCAGACAACAGTCTGGATGAGGATATCAATAGTTACTTAGTTATATGTGGAGCACAAAAATCATAGATTGAAAGATGAGACCTCTATTAAATATGGTGAGAAAGCTCTTGCCTTGCCAGGAACTGTAACGCGTGAGCAGCCTCACTAACACTGACACACTAATCTCAGACAAGTATAAAATTAATGGTTTGGTCTGTCTTAGCAGACAAATAACAACCTGTTTTGATGTTTAGTCCTTGTGCACTACTTTACTTTTCCCCCTACCTCAGCTTGAGAGGAGACTTCCTGCTGTTTCTGAGCATTTCTGAAAGTGGTAGCTAGGAAACCTTCTAAGCAAAGGTCAAGATAATGGTCACGTGTGGTGAAGCCAGGGCGGTGTACTTTCCATCACCAAACTGGCTCTTTTATCCATGTCCCTTGGCGCTTTATGGCTCTTGACATCTGCTTTGTTATTTGATTGGTTTTGTAGAAAACAAGCCATTTCCTGAATAAGATTCCACAATCATAAACAGGTAGATATGGCAGATGACCAAAGGTACCCTGAAGATTTCAATAATAGCACAGGAACAAATTGCAGTTTAGTTTATAACTGCTGTAGGTCATAAAGGGAGGCGGTGGGGTTTCCAGTGTTAGCTTAGGACCTTGGTAGCATGGTCATAAAAATCTCATTAAAGTCAATGGAGAGTCAGTGATCATGAAACCACTTGTTTTTTCCCCTTTTCTCTTCCTCTTTCGTTCACATTTATGGGTCTGGATGTGGTGGCAAGAGAGAAGAACTCTCTCAGCAGGTGGTGTTACAGTATTGTCAATGTCTTGAGACTACAATCCCATTGGCTGAGGCAACTAAAGATGTCTTGCCTCTTAATGGCCAATCACTCCCTCTTTATGTGAGGTCCATGAGATGTTTGGTAGAGTAACAGATGCAGTAGTATTTGGAGATAATTGTCTTCCCTAAAAAGGCAAAATGGCACTCGTAATGGGAAGAGATACTATTTCTAATAGCAGTGGCTAACAGACCACTACTAATGTCAAAGAAACACTTTCACTATTCGGTTGGCATTTCCTGGGGCGTCACTAGACCTGGGCTAAAGGGGTTGTAGCCTTGAATCTTTTCTGGATAACCCAAAATGTTTTAGAGCAGTGGTTCTTAACCAGGGAGCTGGGGCCCACAAGAAGGCGTCAGCAAACTTCCATCTATAATTTAGATAATCCTAAAATAATTAGGGTTCCCTGTCTGTCACTCATTCGACGTTGTGTCGATGTAGTGACACTAGTGGTTCGATCTTGAGAGCCCCAATCACTTTTTCTTAAAATAGAAAAGGCCAATGAGAATTGGTGAGTGGAATTTGCATGCCACTCTCCGCCCCCAGACATACAGGTATAAAAGGAGATGGTGTGCACCACTCATTCAGATTTTTTCTTCGGAGCCGAATGCATGCATTGTGTTCGTCCTCTCACGTTTCGCTTTTGCTGCTGGATTTTACGGCGCATATCAGCGGTCACCCTCGCACAGTCGAGTGTTGTGCTTCCCCTGGGCGCTTCGGCGGCTGAGTCCCCGGGTGCTAAAAGAGTATATTCAAAAGAGTATTTCTTTCTAAAAGAGCTCACGCAAACGCTTGCTGTCTTTTTAAAGATGTCCTTCTGAGTTTGCGCTACAGGATATGGCTGTTATCTCTCCCCTCCGGACTGCCATGAAATCTGTCTCGACTGCTTGGGGCACCAGCACGCCGAGGCAGCTTTCGTGGAAGGGTTATATTCTCATTGCGAGAATATGCCCATCAGAACGTTGTGGTCGCGGCTCACTTCCTTCTTCATGAAGCAAGGAGCCACCGCGGCTGCTCCCCAACCCACTCCTGGGCTGATGCTCAGCCGGCCGGGTCGGCAAGCACCGCGGGCGCTCTGGATGTGGATATGGGAGCGTTTCGCCGGCTCAACCCCCGCGGACCTCCCATCCCCCAGCACACTCGTTCTGTCTGGACGAGCTTTCAAGCGATACAGGCGGTCTGCCTCAGGGTGGATTTAATGTGTCGTTCACGGCTTGCGACGAGGATGAGCTTTCGGTCGCAGCATCAGAGGGTGGGCTTGTGCTATAGTAAGTGGACGAATCATCTGAGCTCCCGCCCACAGGCAGTAGAGCACAGGATGAGGTGGATGCTGAGATGCGAGAACATGATCATGGCAACGTTGCGGTCGCGGCTTGCTTTCGTAAGAACAACAACGTTGCTGCCCCCACTTGCTGGCCTATTCAGCGACACCGTCGAGGACTTTGCCCAGCAGCTTTCGGCGGTGAAGCAGCAGACGGAGGCAATCCGGCACATCCTGCCCCAGCACGGCTGAAGATCCCGCACCCGGTCTTCTCGTCGCCAAGGGCGTCCCCCTGCGGTGACTGCACCGGCTCCGCTGCAGCCCGCTCCTTCGGCCCGGCCCTGGCGTGGAGCCCACTGCAGGAAGCAGACACCACCCGTCTCACAGCCGGTGCCTAAGAACCCACGGAGGTCCTCAAAGTGCCCCTGAGACGGGCGACCCAGGGATGAGGGAACCCACTCACTTGGAGCTGGTAAAAAGACCACTCCATCCCCCGGTGGAGGGCCGGGCGGAAAATCTTTTGTTGCCTTTTTGTTTGATTTTGCCACATGCCCAAGTGGCTGCGGTACCCTACAGTTCAGCAAAAGAGCGGCTTCCTTCCTCCCTGGGTCACATACCTGGTGTTTTTTCTTGCAGGAGTGGAAAAAAGAGAAGGGGAAAAGAGGCCACGACTGGGTTAAGCCTGTCTTTATCTCTTGGGTACTTGTCCCCTAAAAGGGTCGTTCGACACTCATAACTATGTTGGGGGAGGCTACGTGTTGACCTGGTGTGCTGCTATGAGGGACACAGTAGTCTGCCCACCACACACTGCCAGTTCACGTAACACAGTTCAGCCAATTGTGCCGTTTCGTATAGGGACCCCTAGTGTCACTACATCGACACAACGTCGAGTGAGTGACAGATAGGGAATGTCATGGTTACTTGTGTAACCTCCATTCCCTGATGGAGGGAACGAGACGTTGTGTCCCTCCTGCCACAATGCTGAACTACCCGCTGAAATGGCCGGCCGTTATGTCGGCTCCTCAGCATAAAACCTGAATGAGTGGTTGCATACCAGCTCCTTTTATACCTGTATGTCCAGGGAAGTGGCATGCAAATACCACTCGCCAATTTTCATTGGCCTTTTATCAAAGACCAGAGGTGTCTCGGGCTCCCAGGAGTGACCCCTAGTGTCACTATATCGACACAACGTCTCGTTCCCTCCATCAGGGAAAGGAGGTTACACAAGTAACCATGACATTACATCAGTAACCAAGACGTTTTCCAGCCATGGGTTCCCTTGAGAAAAAATAGCTGTTTTCAGTTTGTGAGTTAATTAACTCTGTGGTTAAAATGACTTGAAGAGACTTTTTTCTCAACCATAAATGACATATAGTAATAATTAAAATGTGAATATTGAAGAAATTTTGCTTGATGAATCAGATAACCTTATGGAGCAACTAGATAACAATGTACATTTTTAAAGCACACAACAGTTTCAAAATTCATGTTTAAGATATGACTGCGTGTAATTTATTTTGTAGAACAAAATGGGAAAGTCCCTTTAAGTAATGTTAGCCAGTGGTCCTGAAATTGAAAATTGAAAATTGAAAACCGGTATTTTAAAAACTCTTTGGAAATTCCCAAGGGAACCCATAGCAAATTAGCCCACAAATTGACATTTATGGGTCATAAATAGACTAGCATTCAACTGATCACAATGTATAGTCAGGACATTAATAACATGAAAAATTACAATTACAATTTGAAAAAAATGTTCAGTACTTCTTCAACTATTTTAAAGAGTTCTCATCAAAAAATCCTCCATGTGCAGCAAGGACAGCTTTGCAGGTTATTAGCATTCTAGCTGTCAGTTTGTCCAGATTCTCAGGTGACATTTCACCCCACGCTTGCTGTAGCACTTGCCATAGATGTTTCTGTCTTGTCGGGCACTTCTCACACACCTTACAGTCTAGCTGATCCCACAAAAGCTCAATGGGGTTAAGATCCATAACACTCTTTTCCAGTGATCTGTTGTCCAATGTCTGTGTTTCTTTGCCCACTCTAACCTTTTCTTTTTGTTTTTATGTTTCAAAAGTGGCTTTTTCTTTGCAATTCTTCCCATAAGGCCTGCACCTCTGAGTCTTCTCTTTACTGTTGTACATGAAACTGGTGTTGAGTGGGTAGAATTCAATGAAGCTGTCAGCGGAGGACATGTGAGGCTTCTATTTCTCAAACTAGAGACTCTGATGTACTTATCCTCTTGTTTAGTTGTATCTGGGCCTTCCACATCTCTTTCTGTCCTTGTTAGAGCCAGTTGTCCTTTGTCTTAGAAGACTGTAGTGTACACCTTTGTATGAAATCTTCATTTTTTATTTTGGCAATTTCAAGCCTTGTATAGCCTTCATTCCTCAAAACAATGATTGACTGATGAGTTTCTAGAGAAAGCTGTTTCTTTTTTGCCATTTGTGACCTAATATTGACCTTAAGACATGCCAGTCTATTGCATACTGAGGCAGCTCAAAAACAAACACAATGTTAAGCTTCATTTAACTAACCAAATAGCTTTCAACTGTGTTTTATGTAATGGCAAGTGATTTTCTAGTACCAAATTAGCAATTTAGCATGATTACTCAAGGATAAGGTGTTGGAGTGATGACTGCTGGAAATGGGGCCTGTCTAGATTTGATCAAAAATGACTTTTTTCAAATAGTGATGGTGCTGTTTCTTATATCAGTAATGTCCTGACTATACTTTGTGATCAGTTGAATGCCACTTTGGTGAATTAAAGTACCAATTTCCTTCCGAAACAGCAAAATCAGTACATTAAGCTTTTGGCCACCAGTGTAGCTGATATTAAATTTACTCAAGTATAAAAAATGTTCGAGTAAATCGCATCAATTATGGCACAGCTAATTATACTTATGGCAAATGAATTGAGTGGTGGTGCCATACTGGAATCTATATTAGGAGGAGTTAACTAAAAATCTGCTCTGGGCTGTGTTTCCCAAAAGCATTGCGAGCTTAAGTTGATCGTAGAGACCATTGCCGCCAATGGTTTCTACAATCTACTTAGGCTTACAACGCTTTTGGGAAATGCAGCCCTGACCAGTTAGTCAGCGAGTAAATGTACTACTCATCTGGTGCAAAATAACAAAGTAAAAAATATGAATTAATGGTGCGTTCATGTCATGTCGGAAAGATTGTATTTACAAAATGAGCACAAATGAATGCCACCATGAAGCTGTAATTACTAGTGGAATTGTTTTTGTAGCCCCTGTTTTCAGAGTTGGGGGAGTTACAATTAAAGAGTCATGGCAAGAATCAAGCAAATTGGTATTAGACATAATTATTTTTTTATTTGTGGACTTTGAATGAACAGTTTAGATTGTATGCATTTTTGTACCATTGATGAAGAATAAAGCTTACCAGAAAATTAGACTCATTTAGCTGGTTTATGATGTGACAGGCTTGTGCACCAAAACAACATTTACCATCAGTGTATATGGTGGCACAAGAATGATAAAATAAGATAGATAAAGCATCAATTAAAAGCATAAAACTGCATGAATCATTTCATTTTGTTGCACTGGTGCAAAAAAGCGAAAAAGAAAAGTGAAAAAATTGAAAAAGAGAGGAAAAAATAAGATATTGCAAAACGGGCCTATTTTTTCCTGCTAAAATCACTTGAACGCATATTACATCGCAGTTATGACTTCTGAACGTGTAAGTACGAACTTCCCAGGAGGACTTGAACACAGAATAAACCACAACATAAATGAAATAGTCTTTATACTGATTATTTGTTGAACAAATGTGGAATTGACATATGATTTCTATTAAGAAGAAGAAAAAAAAAACAGTTCATAACAAACTAGAAAATTGAAAGGGGACCTTGGCAATATTTAGTGACCATAATTGAGAGTTGTGGGTGGGCTCTTTTCATTTTGGCCAGTAAGCAACCACCCACCCAGGCAACTGCATAGCAAAGTTCTAAAAACACAGAGAAAATCTTAGCAACAGCATAGCAACAACCTGGCAACCACCCAGAAAACCCCAGAAACCATGCAATTGCAAAAATTACTGAGAACTCCTTAGCAACCATCCAGAACACCATAGTTTTGCTTAGGCAAGCATCATTCACATCTTCTTCAGAAAAAAACACAGATAAAAACCCTGCATAGGCATTTTCTTCTCTTCCTCAGTGGAGACGATGCAACATTTGCTGTTCAGCACGTGCTTCCTTGTGATTTTGATTCAGATTTGTGATTCGCAAAACGAATCATTCAGACCACTTTTTGTATTTTTTTGACACTTTCAAAGGAATCAAATGTAAAAGATTTGACTCAAATGATTCTTTCACAATTCCGACATCACTATCGCGAATCTGCATACAATTTACACATCCAGCCATGTTATTTTTTACGGTGTTCAGTCGCAAAAGTAATGAAAGGGTTGGTTAAAATTTATAGGAGTAAAGGTATTAATTTTCTCTGTAAAATGTAGTGACGTAAAAGTCAACAGAAATATTTATACTCAAGTACAGATATTCAAAACTGGTACTTGAGTACAGTAATGAAGTATTTGTAATCTGTTACTATGCACCTCTGATTTTGTGGTAACTGATTTTTATACAAAATAACATGGTGATACTATGGTTACTGTAGTAAAACCATGGTTAATTTCTGTAAGGTAAGGGTTAGTTTTAGGGGCAGGGGTGTATGTAGGGTGTCTGTGGGACTCTAAATAACACAAACGCACTGCTATTCAATTAGGAGTGCAAATAGCATCTAACACTATTTGCACAGTGCGAAGAAGATGCTTTTTATTGCCATTTACACTTAGTGCAAATAGCCTCTGCCTATAATTATTTTGCTGACAATATAAAATTAAGCAATATTGTGAATATCGCAATGATTTTAATGTGCTTTTTATTTGGCCATTAAGTTTCATGAAGAGGGCATAAGTAGACTAATTTCACAAACCTTCAGAACTGCACAATTTATCAAAATAACATCAAAATGATATATGGTATGTCATATATGGTCATAATGAGTGATTTTTAAACTGAAAAAGGCAGTGATTAAAGAGTTTGAGCAGTTCACAAGCATTGTGAAAGAAGAGTACTGCAGGTTCAAACATTCGTGCAATTCCAAACAAGTTATTATACTAATCTACAAAGGTGGCACAGTATAACAGAAAAGGAGATGACGGTGTTTCACTAGATGCAGTACATTGTAAACTATATGTGGCGAGTAGAACGGAGTGGTGACAGTGGGATAAACATAGGGGGTAGAACCTACATTAGAATTTACGAGACTGGGGGCCTGGGTAGCTCAGCAAGTATTGATGTTGACTACCACCCCTGGAGTCGCGAGTTCGAATCCAGGGTGTACTGAATGACTCCAGCCAGGTCTCCTAAGCAACCAAATTGGCCCGGTTGCTAGGGAGGGTAGAGTATATATCATCACTATAATGTGTGGTTCTCGCTCTCGGTGGGGCACATGGCGAGTTGTGTGTGGATTCGTATACAATGTGATCTGCAATTTAAAATACAGCCTACCAACAAAGAATACACCTGAATATCCATGCCTAAGCCTAAAAAAAGGTGGAATCCTGCCAACTACGCCAGATTGTGATAAGTAGAACGGAGCGGTAACAGTGGGATAAACATAGGGGGTAGAGCCTACATTAGAATTTACGAGACTGAGAGGAAAAGTAAGTGAAGTTAGGTGGTTCGAGGGATTGAGCCCTATTCATTTAAATTGCCATTGGACCC